>NC_050194.1:9409883-9617383 GCF_008315115.2 Sander lucioperca | reverse complement strand
CAAATCCAGGTAATTCTGGGCCTTTCTGTGTGGGATTTCTATGTTCTCCCCATGTTTGCGTGAGTGTCCTCTGGGTGCTCCGGTTTGTACTAGGTTCTCCAGTCAGTGCCCTTGATCAAGGCACTGGCTCAGATCTGGAGTTGGTTCCCGGGCGCTATAAATGGCTGCCCACTGCTTCCATGAGGGATGGGTTAAATGCAGAGAATGAATTTCGCTACATGTATGTGACAATAAAGTACCTTGACCTTTTTATCTAGCTCCATCATCTAGTCAAAAATTCTACTTTGGTTATAAACCACCCGCTTCGAATGTTATCAGCCAATCGACTGGGCGTTATGCGTTGTTATTACACGGCCTTGTTGAATACTTGATTTTGATTGGTCAATCACGCCATTCTACGGTCTGTTATTTCTGTATAAAAGACCGTTGCAAAGTAGACTCTGGAGGACCATTTTTAAATCAATAAAATCTGGCTCATACTGCTGATCAGCGGATGACAAAGGGAGAGAGAGGGTGGAGGAAACGCGTAGTGCTAACAGCTCTAATAGCGACAACAGTGCAAACAGAGCATTAGTTAGATCCATGTTTAGCTCACTTGCCAGGGCAACCTGGCTACCGCGGGAGAGCCATGCTCATCATAGGGATGGGGGGAGAAAAAAATCGATACAGCATAGTATGATGATTGACCTTGGCAATACTGTATTGATACACCCACGCCAAATCTCAATCTTTTATTTTATATGTGTTGGTCTATTTGCCTGATCGACAATCCTGTTTTGCAGCAATACAACTTAAGTGAGATGAACAAACATGTATCTTTTTAGATTGGAAAAATTGGAAAGTTGGAAAAAAGGTAACAAATTTCAATATATCGCAGAATACTGCAATATATATAAAATCGCAATAATAACATATCATGACTATCATGACTAAGTATTGTGATAAGGGACTTGAATCAACCTTACTCATCAGCCTTAAGCCAAAAACACACTGCATGCGGAAGCGCCGTGAATGACCACGAAGCGCCATGTTATTCAATGTGTCAGCCCGCCCGCAATCGTTTCGGCGTCTCCTCTATTTCTACCGCGAGTGAATGTGTCAAGCCAGGTAGGTAATCACATACAGGAAGGCCACAGTGCAGCCGGATATTTTACAAAATAATACTAATTTCAAAATAAAACACCTAGTTTCATGGTGATTTGGGCTGTCTTGACTCCTCAGCTGTGTCTGGAGTGAGACAGGAGATCAGGCACACGGAGAGAGAGACGGACAGATGGGCAGACAGAGTGACACACACGCACGCACGCCCACACACACACACACACACACACACACACACACACACACACACA
Organism: Sander lucioperca; assembly: GCF_008315115.2. Classification (NCBI taxonomy): domain Eukaryota; kingdom Metazoa; phylum Chordata; class Actinopteri; order Perciformes; family Percidae; genus Sander; species Sander lucioperca. The sequence goes on along the minus strand of NC_050194.1, from coordinate 9,616,031 downwards.
CAGATGTTCTGTAGAGAGGAGAGGAGAAGGATCGCTTTGTGCCCGTTGTGGAGAAATGCACGTCTGGTATGAACAGCCAGGTGTGCGATCAGGCACGAATCTACACTTTGCCGCGCTTCGCCGGCAGTGTGTAGGGCCTTTTACTCCTTCCTTTCCTCATCCTTTACTTATAATCGCCTTTTCACACTTCCTAGATCTCAACAATTACTTTTCTGTGCACAATATTTTCACCAACAGAAAAAGACGTCTATCACAATGAAAATAAGGCCAAAGATGTTATAAACAGTAATTCTTCTTTTAATGTGTCCTGAAAGAATGATGTAACTACAGTGCCCTTGGTTTGTGAATCAAAAAACTACGCTCTGGAATCCTTTACCTATAAACAAGCCCAATATTTTCTGCACCCCAGTAGCCTTTCCCTGTCACACCACATCCCTTTCTCATCGTGTCCCTGCCAACCTAACTAGATAATAGTCTTCTTCTGATGTGGTGGTGGTGCAGCGAGCGGTGTTTGGACTGTGGATGGAATCGCAGACGGTGTGGAGGAGCTGTGAAAGACAAAGCCACGACAGAGAAAACAGGTAACAGCATGTCCAGCATATTGAGAGCTGATGGGAGGGAGGCAGGGGGGCGGGGACGCGGGATGGAGCCCTACCTCCCGTGATCACTGAACTTAGAACCTTAGCCACCATGGTAGGGTGGTCGTGGTCGGTGGTGGTGGGTTTGAAGGGACACACAGAACATGCTGGAAACTCTGTACCTTTTAATGTGCCTTCAGAGAGGGCCCAACTCACCCCCGGAACCAATAAATCTAGAGGAATGAGACTGTGTTAGTCAGGGAGAAGCAGAAGACAGAAAGGAAGGAAGGTAGGAGGAATAAGAGTTTTAAACAGGAGAGAGTCAAAGAGAGAGAAAGAGGGAAAGAGGGATGGAGTAAGGCCAGAAGGAAGCGATGGAAGATAAAGCTGGTTCATGTTCCTACATTTTTTTGTTTGTTTTGTCTTTCCAGTAATTCTGAGTCCAGTTCTTTTGTCGTTTTGTAACAATCAGGAGGCCGTTGACTCTCAAACCAAAGCAGACATATACTTTCGAGCAGCACCAGTAAGCTGTCTCTTTCTATAAGCAACCTTGCCTTTCTGCGTTGCTATTTTGCTAATAAACCAACATCTAGCCATTTTTCCTGTGTATAAAAAAAGAAAAAAAGGTTTCCTGACCAAAAAAATACCGAGCCAGGAAAAAAAAGAAAACGGCTTTTAAGAAACGGGATAAAGCAAAAACAGGGAAACAAACTTAAAAATATGAAAGGTTTTGTGTGCTTTCATGAAAAAGAGCCTATCGTGTTATAAAGTGTACGTGTGTTAGACTGTGCAAGGATCTGGGAGAGTTTCTCGATTGGTCGGACACCCTTGGCAAGACGCCTCCTGAAAAAAGGAAGATCAATTTCCATCTGTATTTCTCAAGAGTCGGAGGGAAACATTCCTATCGTCGAAATAAAATGACCATGTCATATAGACGGAAACAAAGGGATTTTTTTTTTTTCAGCTTTAGTAAAACCAAAAATGTCCACTGCTTCTTGCAGAAATTTAATGATGAAAGTGCCTTTACATTAAGTGGGTAAAATACTGTAAGTATAGGCACTACATTCACAAAAAGTCTAATGTTTTGCATGTAGGAGGCAGTGGAAAGAATATATATATATATATAAAAAAGAAAAAATCAAACCAAGCAGTTTGTCACCAACTCCTATACAGCCGGAGGGGAGGGGGACCGGGCAAGGATTTAGCGCTAACTCCTACAGATCGCACCCAAAGTGATCTCAGGTCTTAGCTACAAGGAAAACTAAGGGACAACTCTTCATTTTCTTTCAGATTTGAGCCTATCCCTGCCCCTGCGGCTGTACTAAACCACATGCAGAAGAGGGGAAGGGAGGGGGGCCGTCTTCGCTTTTCGTCTAGGACGATTAAATGATCAACGACTCCCCCCTCCCTCTAGCTCTGTATAGCCGCCACCATGCAAGCCCCGTCTGTCAGCACTCGCTGGGCATGCTCCAAAGGGGGCCATCCCAAGCACGGCGTCTACGGTAGACCAGGCAAGGTAAGGTAAGGGAGGAGGGAAGGTAAGGGGCTAACACCAACGGTCAGCTGTCCTAGCTCTGCAAACCGGCCGATAATGGAAGCTTTTCTTAACGTCCAACTGGATCAAATCGATGCTGGAGTTGAAGAAGAGCCTCCACAGTCCGTGTCAGAGTCTGCCGAGCCAGAATAGGCGACCATCGGACTGTAACAAAAACTAGCCTGAGGACCTACAAGGAAAACGGAAAAGGGAAGGATCTACCGCAGAGTAGCAACTGTAGTTGGTACTAGCTCACTAATTGCGTTCTTCCGGATTCGGCCAAACCAAATCAAAAAGCCAAAAAAAAAAGAACAAAAAATAAAAAAGGCTCAAGCTCAAATCAAGCAGGACTCAGAAAGATGTGGAAAGACTACCGACCAGCCAGCTCCTTCTCCTTACTCCGTCTCTTTTTCTCCATGCGTTTCAGTCTCTTCTCCTCCCTGATCTTGGCCTCCTCGGCCTCCTGGTGGCGCCTGCACTTGTGGAAGTTCTCCACCACGACGCCCACGAACATGTTGAGCACAAAGAAGGCCACGATCAGCAGGAAGGAGATGAAGTAGAGCAGCATCCACGGGTTGTAGTTCATTATCGGCTGAAAACACACACAGGGTACAGAGGATTCTGTAGACATTTAAAGCAGAAGCCTTTCTTTGCTTTCTAACCTATAAGTGACTGCTAAATATTTTTTAGTGGATGGCCCAAAAAAGATTTGTTGCAATTACATTATGACATCATGTATAATTTGTTTACAGCCAGTGTCATAATTGAAAATGTATTTAAGTTGCATTTTGGTATTAATGTGCAGTGGTGTAGTCTACGTGATACGCAGGTATATGCAGTATACCCACTAAGAAAGCGCCAGGATTTCCATATACCCACTTAAAAATGCACAATGACATGCAAAAAAATACTTTTTATGAACTGAATTCAACTTTTTCTTATCTTTTTGTATTTGCAAATTTTCTTCCAATATTTTATTCTATGTTACGTTATTTGACTTTACCTTTGCCTAACTATATTCATGGAACTTTGCACGCTTGATTATGTATCTTTAAGGCATACTGTTTCTGCCTTCCCTGCTCTACCTGTAAAGCACTTTGGGTCAACTGTTGTTTAAATGTGCTATACAAATAAAATTACTTGACTTGATGATACATGGTTCACGATTCAATATATTGCAATATATTTCGATACTATGCGTAAGGCACAAAGTATAATTTTAGAAAAACTAATATTTAAAAAAAGAAATGATGTTCATAAAAGTCAAAGAAGTTTACTTTAGGTAAACAATTCAGTACAAAGAAAATTAAACTGCCAGTTTGGGATTGTGGTTCACAGGTTCTTAGTGAGCTCATTTTTATATGCTAAAGTAGACCAAAGTTCAGCCACAGCTACATTGTTAGCTTTTAGCAAAAAGTCAGGCACTGCTAGGCACTGTTAGGCGAGGACATTAGTGATGCGTCTCAGCATAGCCATCTAGCGGTAGGGGGTTTAAACACAACATAAACGTGAACCACTGTCTTTATTTTTGAACGTAAAAAAATTTAAATAAAATTGATATTGCCTTTTTGAAAATCGATACAGCATTGCAAAATAAAATATCGTGATACTCAAGTGTATCGATTTCTTCTTACACCCCTAATATACAATACAGGAAATTAAGTCGTTGATGCTCAAAACTTCCCTGGGGGAGGACACCCAGACCCCCCACTATAATATGCTTCAGATAAACCAGTAGCAAGAAAGCCACTTGTGTCTGCCTGTGCTTCGAGGGAATTATACTGAACAAAAATATAAACGCAACACTTTTGTTTTTGCCCCCATTTTTCATGAACTGAACTCAAAGATCTAAGACTTTTTCTATGTACACAAAAGGTTTATTTCTCTCAAATATTGTTCACAAATCTGTCTAAATCTGTGTTAGTGAGCACTTCTCTTTTGCCGAGACAATCCATCCACCTCACAGGTGTGGCATCTCAAGATGCTGATTAGACAGCATGATTATTGCACAGGTGTGCCTTAGGCTGGCCACAATAAAAGGTCACTCTAAAATGTGCGTGAAAAATGGGGGCAAAGACAAAAGTGTTGTGTTTATAATTTTGTTCAGTGTATATCATATCTTTGATGATATATTTTTACATGTGTGTTTCCGTGTGAGGGTATGAATATATTTACCTGTTGATCGACTCCTACAGCATCTAGTCCGTCATACATAATATCCACCCAGCCGTCTTTGGACGCCAGAACAAACAGAGACATCAAGGCCTGAGACAGAGAAGGGGAAAAAGGGGTGATATAGAAATACATTTGACACTAAAAGGCCCGGAAAAATGTCATGTTAAAGCTTTAGTGCGTAACTTTTTGATATTAATGAATGTCCGTTACATTCAAGCCATTGCCAAATGAGTTGCTACGAAGCTAATCAAGACTATCAGCTCTACACAACTCTCTCTGTATTTCTCAGTATGGCTATGTTCAGAAGATTGTGTCGTCCGGGGACTTTCCCGCGCAGAAACTCGAATGAAGATAATGACCTCTTCTGAAGAGTCCATTAAGTTTTTTTTAATCCTCCGTGTCCTCCTTGGCTACTAGCAACTGCATGGAGGAGGGGGTGTGGGGGGGGGAGGGGGGGTGGCGGTGGTGCGCTATCACGGAAGGCTTGTATCATGTGGACGTGCCGACAGTTTTCTTATCATTACTTACAATTCCTCACGGAGGCGGCAAAAACTATGCACCATAGCTTTAAAGCAGCTCAACAAAGATTTTTTTGTGCATTTATTGATTAGAAATTGGGACCTTCCTGAGGCCTCACCTGTCCCAGGTTGTCAAAGTTGTACTTGTGTCTGACCCATTTGTTGTTTGCCTGCAAACAGCTTGACTTGTTGGTAATGTTCTTTACATCGTCTCCTACGCAAACGAAGAACTTCCCCTTGAAGAGCTGCGAAGAAAAAACACAGACTTGCCCTTTTATTTTACAGTGAACCTCGACAGAAAACTCATTCATCAAACTCAATGATTCTGTAATTTACTTGAGTGTTTTCTTTTCATGCCACTTTCTACTTCTACTCCACCACATTTCTGAGAGAAATATTGTACTTTTTAATCTAAAGATGTCATCTGACATCTTTAGTTACTAGTACTAGTAGTTAGATTGTTGCACACAAAACACATTTATGTTTTATTATAAATTAAACTACCCACCAAAATATAGACCTACAAATCCAGCTGAAATTACAGTGGTTTTACCGGCTTTTTGTTTCCTCATTGTTTCTGCCCGTATCCTCCCCTCTCTCCTCACCCTCCCCTCTCACCTGTACTCCCAGGATGCCAAAGATAATGAAGAAGGCGCAGCAGATGACCACGATGTTGCCGATGGGCTTCAGTGACGACATCAGAGTCTCCACCACCAGCTTCAGCCCCGGGGCTCTGCTGATCACACTGAAACACAGCAGATAATCGGACATGTAAATGTTTGTGCACTGCCTGGATGTGTACGTGTCATAGATGCTCACAAGTCTCTGAGCTAGAGTCCGAGTCAAGTCTCAAGTCTTTGAGCTATAGTTCACATATTTTGCATTCGGTGCTTCTTTGGTTTGGGCCTTGTATGAAGTTTGGTCTCGAGTCAAGTCTCAAGTCACTGTGTGTACGACTTAAGTGCATCTCGAGCCCGAGGCTCAAACTCGAGTCCCCATCTCTGATATGGCGCTTTTCCATTACATGGTACCTGCTCGACTCGCCTCGACTCTACTCGCCTTTTTTGGTTTTCCATTACGAAAAAAAGTACCTGGTACCTGCTAACAGGTACTTTTTTTAGTACCTCCCCAGTCGAGGTTCCAAGCGAGCTGAGGCGAGCCGAAAAGGTGACGTGAAAGCAACAGACGGGGGTGTCCTGAACAAACCCGCTATTTTTAAACCGTTTAGCCAGCTGTTTGTTTTTTTGCTGCCTCCAGCTTCTTCTGAAATAAAATGTGTCTTCTGGCAACAACACACACCTTCGACGTTCTGTGTGTGTGTCGCGTTAGGTCACGGCAGTTTACTACGGCGCCGCTTGTTTCAGTTCTGCGGAGGCTCCAGGCAGAGCTTTCGCTGCATCCTACGTACACACACACATGCTGGCTCGACGCACACACCAGCTGACAAATGTATACATCAGGCCACATATTACATAGGCTACGGCGAAAGCTCTGCGTGGAGCCTCCACAGAACTATAAAACAAGCTCAAGTGGTCTGATGTTTGTGTGCTGGTGTGTGCGTCGAGCGGCAAGACGACCAGCCACGCTGAGGCGGTACTTAAATCTGCAATGGAAAACGGACGCACAGTGTGTCGAGTCGAGGCGAGTAGAGTCGAGGCGAGTCAAGCAGGTACCATGTAATGGAAAAATGCCAATATACTCTATGTGCTTGTGCAAGGAACTCTGAGGTCACTTACAATACAGCTCATACCAGATGGAGCAGGGATGCCTGCAGCGTTCCAACCCCCCCCTCCAATCCCCAGGCCCTCACCCTGTCAGCGCACACACACTTATACACACTTTCTTTGTATCTTGATTTCCCTTGTTTACTGCAGTCAGTAACCCCTTTTCTCATTTGCGCACTTTTCAGAATTTTTAAAGCCAAAACCCCTGTTGGCTTAAAGACAACTTTGATTCACTCCTGCTCTTTAAAAAAACACATCTTTTTCTCTATTTAACTCCTCTTTTCTGCCTCGTTCATTTCTGCCGTCAAGGAAACAGACACATCTAATTAAGCCAATGGACTGATGAGGATGTTTGATTAGAGCCAGCATGGCACCCGGCACAGCAATGCACTGCAGCTGAGCTTCTCCAACAGAGTGAAAAAAACACACACACACACACACACACACACACACACACACACACACACACACACACACACACACACACACACACACACTACGCAAAACCTGCCGATGCGCACACACCCATCTGCACAGGCTTTCATGCAGAAAACACAGATGTACATGCATGAGCACACACACACACACACACACACACACACACACAAACACACACACACAAACATGCACAAACTCTCTCACTCACACACACACACACACACACACACACACACACACACATGCAACAGCGCATGCACACACACACACACACACACACACACAAACACACACACAAACAAACAAACACGCACGCACTCTCTCACTCACACACACACACACACACACACACACACACACACACCAAAGCCAATATGACTTGATACATAAAATGATGGAAAAGGCCTAAAGATGAAAAACAATGCTACACAGGCTGTCAAGGTGATAATCTACTCTGCCTTTGCCTATTAGTCTTCGTCTGCCTTGTATGTTTTTCCCCTGAGCAGACACGTTGAGTGAAGGGAAAGTCAATAGTACATTAAGAGAAGACATCCCTTTGCACTTTCATATTCTATTGAAACCCATGCTGGGGTGCAGTACCACTGGGGAGCTATAGAGGGTACTAGTGTTCAAGAGCTGCATCTTCATGCGTCTGCTTTTAGGACTGATGCAGCTGTACTGGTATGAGAACACATTTGCATTGGATTCCTCAGCAAGGGCAGGCATCGGAGTCCACTTTTAGTGTTTTTGTCAGGAGACGAGTTCACTCGTCTATTTAAGCGATTGTGACATCTCTTTAGAGTGAAATAGAGATGCAAAACACAGCAATGATCAGTTGCAGATGTTTGTTGAATCCATATTTTGCTATCTCATTCTAGCTAATTATGAAGATGTTTCCCAGGTGTTTTCATTTATTTGTTCAATGGAATACGTGTTTGCTCCTGGTCTCAGTTAATCAACTTGTCATCCTTCCATTAGTGTGCACGTCATCCATCGTGGTTAATCCACCGCACACTGGTCCAACAGAGGCTCCCAAATCATTCCTACCACATGCAATAAAATGTTTGGTAACACTTTACTTGAAGGTATCTACAGAAGAGTGACATGACACTGTCATGAACACATGAATCCTAACCCTAACTCTAACCCTAACCATAACTTGTCATGACAAAAACCGAATGACACTTACTGACAGAAGTGTTATGTCATAAACGTTTATAACTTGTTTATAATGTTTATGACACGTTCATGACAGTCTCATGTCACTCTTATGTAGATATCTCAAATGTAACCAAATGTTTTAACACTTACACACTGAGATAAGACTCATATACATCACAATACTGAACTATAGTGCAACTTGCACAAATAGGTTTGCTTACATCTTTTATAAATACTATTTAAGTAGGTTGTGCATTTTTATTCGCCACTTGTATATACAATTGTACATTCGTTTCCTGTGTATATTTTTGGAATAGTGGTTCTCGTATTCTATCCTATTTATTAGTTCTTGTATATTCTGTATGTCTATGAGTGTCTTCTAGTTGCTGCTGTAGCAGTGACATTTCTCACTTTAATCTAATCGAATCTAATATAATGTCTCTCTAAAAATTAAGATTTTACAAAGTTACAAAAAGAAAGAAGAACTAGCTTGAGAAGAGAATGAATATAAGTGCAACATGTTGGGGAAGTCAGTGAGTTTGCAGAGTCAATCGAGGACAGAAACTAGGGATTGACCAATTATCGGCCTGGCTGATTATCTGGGCCGATATTTGGCAATTGGCAGATTAACTGTATCGATGTTTTATTTTCCTGACAGATAAAGTTAATTATTGAAAACTGCGCTACTTATGACTTGCATAAAAACTATGAGCATGTTTAGACTTCAGGAAGCTATTTTTGTATTGATTTATTGATTTTTTTTTTTTTTTGAATTTGTATTATGTTTAATGTTTTAGTTTTATTACATACTTGCCTGAAGCATTTAAACTAACTTTCGTGCTGGAGTTTGTAACATTCCAAAATGTTACTTTTGACTAAAATATTTTCATTTTTACAGTAAATGCATATCGGTTCCAAATGTCCCTTATCGGTTTCATCAACTACAAATAATCGGTATCGATATCGGCCCTGATGAACCAGTATATGTCGAACCCTAACAGAAACACATGGTTTACAGCTCAGTCCCTCGGATCACTAGCCTGGTCCTACCAGACTCTCGTACATTTCATTTGTACAGAGAGTCTGGCCACTCTCATTGACAAGTGTTCACTTCCTTGAAGGCGGGTACTTTGTTGAAGTTTAAAACTATTGGATCTGCCTAGAGCCACTCTGGATCTGCCATAACCAATTGCTAACGTTTGGTTGTGATGTCATCTTAGCATTGCTAGCGTTCGCCTTAGCCAACTCCTTCACCACTAACGGAGCGAGCTGGAAAATTTAACTTTTCCCGAACCCCGTGGGGAGGAGAGCCACAACATCATGGCCACCAACAAAACTCAGCAAAGACTGTTCTTGCTCGGGCTTTAACTTCTGGATATTTGGTAGCGTTGCCACAAGGGACCGAATGGCTTCGCTCGCATCTTTCTCCGCCGCCATTACAGATCTACAACTCAAACTAGCGCACAACCTCAACATCATTGTCCTCAATGTCATCGTTCTCAGCAACTCCATCTGTTCGCTGATTGGACCGGTAAAGATTTGGCCGGAGAAAACCCGCGAATATACCGCAAACCCAGATGACGTACTGAAGGAAAATGAAAATTGAGCTGAAGTACGTAGGAGGGCGGAGCCAGGCTATCGGATCACAGGCTAACCTCTCTACCTCTTTACATCATGTTCTTCTTTAAAGCTCTCCTGACAAATATGCTGAAGTAAAAAGGCGTATTAAGGAGGGGAACGAAGGAGAGACAAGCCTCTAATTGGAAGTCAATGCACTCCGATGATGCGCTACCTGAAGGACAAACACTGCAATAGACTCCTCTCCATAAAGTATATTTGCATATGACACGGAGAAAAAAAAGGAGGATTAGGAGGAGCTGGATGGAGGGAGCCCGAGGGAGAAAAGTTAGTCCTAGCTTCTTCTAATGTACCTCTCTGCATAATTTCAAAGTGCTTTCGCAGCGTGTCCTTGTTTTGTGTGCTGTACATAGGAATGGGAAGGAGTCTGCCGCAACGCACAACACCTGCCCACATGCACCACCCGTCTCTCTTCTCCACCAGCATACCGCTAACACCGGGGCAGGAGAACAAGAAGTCGGGCAATAAGCGGCAGGCGTGTTCCCACAGTGCAAACACTGGGTGTAATTAAGAGACGCAGGGAGATAGAAATAGGGGACAGAGGGAGGAGAGCAGGGCTGGTAGGTAGGAGGGATACAGAGGGAATAAAAAATGAGGCAGGTGTTATTTTCTGGCTTTTTTTTGTTGAAACTTTCTTTCTCGCTCCACATTGCTGTGTACATTTCTCTCCACTTTCTCAACCAGCAGCTGTATGTCTTCTCCAGCTGTCACACACTACCACTCACTGTTCTTGCAACCCGACGGTAAATGAGCAGCGTGCTAATGTAAACTGTAAGCCAATGAGTTCAGGTGTCACACAAACATAATCTAAACATCTTGAAGAATGGTAATTATGCACCAATGTAATTGGCCATCGTCAGCACTGTTACATAGGAGGAATGATGATCAAACAGCGTATGCCTGATGGTGTTTTAAGCCCCCACCATCGACTTCAAGGCAGCGCGCGACCGTCAACTGCAAGCCACCTAACCCTAACCTTAACCTTAACCCTAACCCTAGTGCCTTCCATGCAACGCTGCCTGGAAGACATTGGGGGCTTAAAACACCAAACACCACAGCGTACACACTGGTGAGCCAGCGCACAAACCTTGAGATGATTACATCTGACGTCACGCACACGTGGGCAACGGTAACCTCACGGGACCCGAGGCGGCCGCGGTTTTTAGAGCCAGGCACCGCAGTTGCTCTCCACCGACTGCAAGACCCAGGGCATGATGGGAAACGCCTGGCTCTCAGCTAAACACTCTGACGTTTTATATGAACTTTTTAATCGTTTTGAATTGGAGAGATTTTGATTGCTATTTGTCTGATTTAAAGGCTTATTCTGTACAGAACACACGTTGTGTGTCTGATGGTGACGTGTATTGGCCAGAGAGACTAAATACGACTTATTGCAGATTACAGATCATCTACAGTCTAATGTATATTAACATCTGCCCACTGCTGCTCCCATTCACTTTGCAGGTGAGGCGCAGCTCATTTGGGGCGTCCGTGGCTCAGGTGGCAGAGCGGTCGCCTACCAATCGGAGTGGTTGATGGTTTGATCCCTGGCCTTGCAGTCCCATGTCGAAGTGTTCTTGGGCAAGACACTGAACCCCGAATTGCTCCCGATGCTGCGCCATCGGTGTGTAAATGTGTGTGAATGTTTATCTGATGAGCAGGTGGCACCTTGTATGGCAGCCTCAGCGTATGAATGTTTGTGAATGGTGAATGGTTCCAGTACTATGTAAAAGCACTTTAAGTAGTCGTTAAGACTATAAATGAGCTATATAAATACAGTCCATTTACACTACATTTACAACGAGCCTATTGGCTGAGGTGACAGGGGGCTAGCCTCAGAGAGGATTTATCAATAAACAAACCTGTTGGCCAGCCCTGACGTCACAAGCATCACAAAGCTGTTTAAGTCTGCCTGCAATGAAACCTGGGTGTGTGGCGGGTACAATTAATGGATAGGCGGTGGTGGGGAGGGGTTTCTAGGCTGTAGCTAAGTTGTCGATGAAGTGCAGGTGCTGTTCGCTGACATAAAAGTGCCACTTGGTGACACAGGGTACAGACCTCTGGGCCTTCCCTGAGACTGGCCCTCAGTTCTGCTTATGGGCTTGTTGAATGACAGGTGTGTGTGTGTGTGTGTGTATCCTGTTAAACAAAGCTGATGCATCATTCTGTCACACGCACACGTGCGCGCACACACACACACACACACACGCCTGTGCACCCCTGAGGGCCCTCTCTTGTGCATAGTAATGCTGTCATTAATATCTTTAATGAGAAATGAACAGCAACAGACAGCTGCGCACACACACACACACACACGGACAAATTATTTCATTCATACACTTTTCGCTTGGTTTATATGATGTGGACACCCTCAAATTAATGCTAAAAACTGGTACTTTAAACTCAAAATTATTGTTTCATTTCAAATACCAAGTACAGAGACAACACCAATGTATCACTGTTCTACAACTTACTTACTGCACTGCAGCTTTTATAGTAAAGTCCATACAATGTTACATCTTGAACTAAGTTCATTGTTTTTTTAACCCTGTCTCCTAGAAATTATGTTCAGTGGTTAAGACGAGTCCCTTGGGACTGGAAGCTTACTATGTTTAACAAACATAACTAACGGTTACACTTTACTTGAAGGTATCTACATAAGAGTGACATGACACTGTCATGAACGTGTCATAAACATAAACAAGTCATAAACGTTTATGACATAACGCTTCTTTTAGTGTCATGTTAGGGTTAGGGTTAGAGTTAGTGTTAGAGTTAGGGTTAGGGTTCATGTGTCATGACTGTGTCATGTGTTCATGACAGTGTCATGTCACTCTTATGTAGATACCTTCAAGTAAAGTGTTACCTAACTAACTTATAGATAATATAGTATTTTAATATTTTGGGCCCTATTTTAAAGGTAATATGTCACATTTCCACAGTTAAATGTCTAAAAATATTTATTTTGCTGAGTTTTAACCAATGTTCAAACCTAAAGAAATTTGTCATTTTATTCTGCTGCAATTACACTTAGACAAACACATGTAACAATGTGCTGATTCTGCTGCCAGTGTGAACCCCAAGTGCAATGCACTGCCAGAGGGGTAAACACAGACAAGCTTATGTTTAATTCAAACAGACAGCGAGGGTCTGCCACAAATCAAACTGGATTGACAACAAGCTGATAACGAAATTTACACAGAAGCAGGATGAAAAGCAACGTCTGCCTTGTGGTGTGTTTGAACAGGCATGTTTTTTTTAACTGTAAGGTTTTACCCATGAAAATGTAACTCATGTGACAGACATTATAGCCATTATAGACTCTTTTTATTTTGTTATGTTTAGTTTAAGATGCCACTTTAGTTGGGATGGAAGACCAAAATGAGTAAAATACGCTTTTCTTTTTTTCTAATTTAGCCAGCGAAACTTAAGGGAGAAGATGTCCCAGTAATGTCCACACTCTTTCAGGAAAACAACGACCTGCTTAAACTGCAACTACATGTCTGCGCAGATGTGGTTATGCACAGTAGAGCTTTCATTCCCTGCCCAAACCCGACTGGGCATGGGCCGGGCTGTAAATTCCGCCGGGCTTCAATCGGATCGGGTTCGCCCAAGTTTTTTTTCCGTCATAGACCTAATAGTCTATGTAATGTCATATATAATGTATAACCTGTGCAGTGCTGTGTGTTGACCGCCATCTTCTGGATATCTATTCATCTTACATGCAAAAAGCATCTTAGGAAGTCTATATCGACGATGTTTCATTTCCATGCTGGCGGAAATTCCGTCAGATGTCCCTCATTTCGGCAGGATGTCCCTCACCTTACGCTTTCTTTGTGTTGGCGTTCTAAACTCTGTTGATGTATGAGGACTATGGTTAACTGCTCCTCAGATCTCTGCAGGGTAAATCCAGACAGCTAGGTAGACTATCTGTCCAATCTGATTTTTCTGTTGCACCACTAAAACAACTTTTGAACGTACACGTTCCACCAAAACAAGTTCCTTCCCGAGGCTATTTTGCCGAGGCACCGTTGCTCTGTCCTGCGCTTAATTACCCTAACCCTAACCCCCTAACCCTAACCCTCTGCAATTTAAAGAAAACAGATTAAAAAGCCTACAAGCATGATTATGCAAATTAATAATTATTAAATTAATTAATAATGAAGTGTGGGAAATGCAGGAAAGGAGAGCTGCAAGTGACGTGCGCTGGCCAGTGCATCTGCCTTTGGCTTCCAATTAACTGCTCAGTCGTCAGACCAAGTGGAGGAAGCCATCGCAATAACTTTTCCTATGCCAAACCCTAACCCCCTAACCCTAACCCTTAACCCAAGACAATTGTGATTAGTTTAAAGAAATGGCAATAAACAAGAGCATTTTTTTCTCCCATCCCGTTTCTCCCATGTTGTGTGGACTAGCCAGACCCTTCTCTGTGGCACTGTGGAGGAAGGTCTGGCAATGTGAGACTACATTTTAGGTAACTATCAAACAGATCCAACCTTTTTAATAAATAGATTAAGTTTGTGTTGTTGAGTTTGGCAGAAGCACTTGTACATCAGCTCAACAACTGTTACCCATAGGAATGTTTATTCATTACTTTAACTGAAACATGGCTTTAATGGAACCCAAGCACTAATTCCACTGTGTTGACCAGACTGAATTATCTCTAACAGGGTTTTAAGTACGTGCCGTACACATACAGTATAGTATACCCACAGCAGCACACTAATATCTTAATATGCTATAGCTTTTAATGCTGTGCTCCTCCTTTTGGATTGAAAGTTAATAACAACCATAAAAAAAGATTTTACAGTATTGCTTTCGTGTTACTCATCTGCAGCCTCAGTGGAGGAGAGAGCAAAGCAACCATGCTCAGCCTGTTCCTCTGTCTCTTTCTCTTTATCTCCATCCTCTCCTGTTTCTCCCTCACTCACTTTATGCTTCTCTTCATACGATCGTCTTAATCCCATTTCTATCTGCCATTTTGCATTTTTCTCACAGTGAAGACATCACTCCCTAGAGGAATGGTTGCCTTTTGCTCTCGAGAATACCTCCCCCAAACTTAAAATGTGTCCAATTTCCGCTTGTATTTGTTACATATGTTCTAATCTGACTTTAAAACCTTCCCTACTTGACATTAATACAGCCCCAGCCTTGCTGCCCTCTGGGAATTAAATAAGAGGATTTAACAGCTGTAAGAATCAGGTACTCTTTTCAAGTGCTCAGTTTGTCACAATTGCACCACATCTAATTAGAAAGCTCCAAATGCACTATTTAACGTAACATTAACACTTCATTGGAAACATGTCGCTTTTTGGCTGCAGTAATCATGCACCACAGTGGCAACCAGACCATATTCTGAAGTATGTTGTGTGAAGTATCTGCTTAATCTTTTGCTGCAATGCCTGCTGCCATACTTCGGAAACCAAAACTTGCGCATGTTAAATTGAGAAGCGATGATCGGATTTGAAACCAAATCCTCCAAATGATTCCAAAAAGTATAACTTTTTAAAACAATTCCAAGCAGGAATCGGTTCTCGGTGCCCAATCCTACCTTTTACCATTCACTTTGGCTAAATCTGGGCTTTTGTTTAAAGCCTGTATGATTGTCTGACTGCCTGTGTTCCTCTCCCTGTGAGACCTGTGAGCAATGTTGCAGCGTTCCAAAATGTCAAAAATTAACGCGGTTTAATGCATCAACAATTATATCCCAAACTTGGAGAAAGAGACCCAATAGTAATAAACTGGAATTAACATCTGTCCTGCTAAGACTCTAACAATTACCACTCATCGATCATTGCTTGTTTATAAAATTCTGTTGCAGTATTCTTGAGCGTCAACATAGCACAAAGCAGACAAAAACACAACGCGTCACTTCACTCAGGGCCAATTGATCTGGTCTGATTTGACCCAACTGATTATCACATGCACATGACAGGGACTTGAGTCCTGCTGTGTAACAGAAAGATGAATGTTCATAAAAAAAACACGAGTATGCAGAGTATGCACAATACACACAAACATAATTTGAAGCACTTTCATGTTAACTATCTAGTTCACACACAAATGTTACAGTATGAAGTCAAAGATGAAACAAACACGGAGAGCGAAATAAGTCTCGGCAAAAGAGTTCACTTTCATGTCAGAGGTGGAAGTTATAGAAGCAAAAAGAAGACAGAAAAGATCAGTGATGTTTATTGGGTACATTTTGCAGGAAGAAAATGAATATTTAATTTTTGTGCTCTTGCTGAGAACCGTGATACATATTAAAGAGAGGGCAAGGCCTCGAGAGCTCCCCTTCGCGAGATGAGACACCAAGCATGCGGCTGTAAGCCAAGTCAAGCATGACATCTCACACATGAAAATGGCACACACAGGAACACACAGTGAGGCTAAAACTAAGCACTAAGGAGTGCACACACGTGAAGACCCTGTCTGATATTTTGCAAAGACCAGGGCTCTAACTTAAAGAGCCCCTATTATCCTTCTTTTTCAGCGTCATATTTGTACTCTTGGGGTCTTCTAGAATAGGTTTAGATGCTTTGATGTTCAAAAAACACATTATGTTTCTCATACTGCCAATTGCTGCAGCTCCTCTGTCTGAAACACTATCTGACACTGTCTGAGCTCTTGGCCCACCTTCCTGAAAAGCCCAGTCTGCTCTGATTGGTCAACTGGCCCACTCTGTTGTGATTGGTCAACCAAATTCAAACAAGCTGGTTGGGTCAGAGCGGGTGTGTGGAAATGTGTTTTTTTTGGTACTGTATATATTTATTTCATACATTCTGTGGCAGTCAGAACAAATGTGTATCCCAATATGAGGGAAATAGGAAAACAAAGCAAGGAAAATAGAAACGTCTCCATATTCACCAAGGGTAATAGGCATGATATGAAGAACACACTAAATAATTTACTTGATGGTAGGGTGGAGACTGTGCATTATAGAAGGGTTGCATAATTTGGCACACTGCATGTCCAGTCTGGTAAGACCTTAATCAATTTGTGTTATGAGAAGCAATAAATACAATGCATTATTATTATGAGGATTATTATTTTTTAAATAAAATGTAAGCTAATTTAAAATGTAATAATTGCCATGGTGTTTCTTTTTTTAATTCCAAGCATCACTTTTAATTAGCAAGTTTGACTTATGGAAAAACTGTAATTTATTATTATTATTATTATTATTATTATTATTATTATAATTAGGGCAGCCAGCACTTACGTTGGGACGGTTTAAATCATATTACGGGAAGGTTTGGGACGATGGCGAAAAAAAGTTAAATCTGAGCCCTGGCAACAACAGACATTCTTGATTTCCCTCTGCACCCAAAGATCTAAGTACAAATAGTCTCCAAATTGGTGATTTCCGCCTTAGTTCCTCTCAAATAAACATAACTATGCAATTGTGTACGCACTGACATAACAACGTAACACACAGAGAGAGACACACACAGAGAAAGACACACACACACACACACACACACACACACACACACACACACAAAACACACTCTCTCAAATCTCCCAAAAGCTCCAAAAGGTGGTACTTGTCCGAGCTGGGAAAAAAGCTCAGTTTTTTTCACCTCCATCTTTGTGTCAAATGGCCAGAACTAACCCTATATATATATATATATATATATATATATATATATATATATATATATATATATATATATATATATATATATATATATATAGGGTTAGTTTTGGCCTTTTAATATTACCCACAAAATATGTCCAAGTTCTTGTAGAAGTATTGTATAGTAAGACTTTCTTTTATAATTGCTATCAACAGTTTAGGGGTGGTTGTCTGTTTTCTCAGTGTGTTTGTTTGTCTATACATTTCGGCATCCCTGGGAGAGAGAGAAACTTACCGTAGCGGCCTCAGGGTCCTCAGCAGTCTCAGCACTCTGAGCATGCCCAGAATCTTGGTACCGGAATTGGAGATGAGAGACACCAGGATGTCGATAACAGAGATCATCACTAACATCCCATCCAGAATGTTCCAGCTGCTCCTCAGATAGGCCTTGTTCCCAAAACACCAGCCCAGAGCTACAATCTGGACACAAATAGGACATAGAGGCATGGTGCATGAACATATAGCACAGTGTAGTTACTGTATGTCACTGACATAGTAAATAACACAAAGGGTAAACTGCTGCAGTACCAATATGGATGGACTCTATTTCAAGTGAAATAACAACTCAAAATAAGTGGCATAAAATGATACGTCAATGTTTTTGTCAGCGCATTCGCAGATTTGTTTGTTATCAAGCCATCTTTTGTTTGGTTTTAATTATGAGTCATTGCTTAATGTCCGATATGCACAGCTTATTAACTTTGTAGAGCGATTATTTACTTGGAACTTGGCAGCCGAGATCATAAAAGCTTTTCCAAACCTCTAGTTTTACTTCTAGTTCTATAGGTCCACTCATCATTTATTCTGCCCATAAAGCAATTTGCATTCCCGAAAATAATAGAGACTGGCTTGTTTTTTTGCTTGTAGCTGAAACTTATTAAATCAGGCCACGGCAGCTATTTTTGCTTAATGCATTCCTTAACACCTAATGTAACTGAAGAGATGAGAGAGCAAGAGAGACAGAGGGACATGGATAGAAGATAATTTACATTAGTTGATGCTAATCAATGCATAACAGTATGTACTGTGTATATGAATGGGTGTCATCAAAGAGGCTGATCAAACTTCACTATTTCAGAATAGGGCTGCAATGTAATCCTATAGGGCAAATGTTCACTGTTTGCTGTTTTTCACACTGACAGGCTCAGATTGTTATAATAAGTGTCTGACTACATTATGGTAAGATGGTGACATCTCGTTCTGAAATCTCGCGAGGTGACTTGCCGGAAGACAGAGGTGTGGAACAATGAATGAATATATAGTGTGGAATTTCCGTGTGTAACTTGAGTTGGGGAAAAGGAGTTCCGGGGGAGTTTGTTGTTTTTGAGTAAGGACAGTAGCTTTGTGTTGTCTAAAGGAAATGTCGGGATACACTTCGCACAGCTTTCACAGACGTTACCTTTAGATACGGACAGCGCTGAAGTTGAGACTAGTTATGCTACAGCTCAGTGTTACGGTAATGGCAGTGGTACTCAAGATCGGTCTTGGTCTTGGCTGGCAAGCTACGGAGCCACTCATTGGACTCAGCCTCTTCCACGGGTGAGTGTCAGCGCCATCTTAGTTTGCTAAGATGGCGGGGGGGGGGGGGGGGGGGGGGGCTGTGACGCAGGAGGTGTAGGACCAAAACGCGGCGATCACTACAAGTAATATCAGGAAAATATATTTAAAGTATCCAATGTAAAAGTACTGGTTCTGCAGAAAAAACGGCCCCTGTGATATACTATGATAACATTATTATTTATATTGATGTATCAATGCGAGTGGCATTTTACTGTTGTTGCTGGTTTAGGTGTAGTTAGTTTTAACTATACAGTAATGCAGTTGAGTTCAGTGGTTCCCAAACTAGGAGTTGGGTCCCCTTTAAAGGGACACAAGATACATCTTGGAAATTGTAAGCAGAAGAAAAGAATAAAAAAAACATCCTCTAATCTTGGCCTTTATGTTAAATATGGGTTAATTTTACAAGTTAGCACTACACTTAAAGAGATTAATTAAAAATTAAATGATACAACCAGACCTCTGTGTGTGCAGGCCCTACATTTGTGATCCCGGCAATCACATTGGGACCAAAAATAGAGACAGAGGCATTGAATGAGTGACACCAGTGAACTTTCCTCCCCTCTGCCTCCGCTTGCTCCTGCCCACGCCTGCACGGACCTCCATTCAAAGCTGGTCCATTTAAATACTGGTGAGACAATCCTCCGCTTAGCATTATGAAACAGCACACACTGCAGTGTGTGTGTGTGTGTGTGTGTGTGTGTGTGTGTGTGTGTGCGTATGCACTGTGTGTGCTCACTGTCTGAGTTTCAATCTCTCATTCGCTTCCTTCCCTTCCTCTCCCTTTCCTCCCTCTTAACTCTGTTGTCATTTGTATTTTTTGGGGCTTACAGTGCAAGTGGATATCAGGCAGACTCTATTTTCTCTGCAGCTTTTGTGTCTGAGCCGTTTTTTGGAGTCTGGTTGCGGGTTTCTCCATCTTATGCAAACCGTGTACATTGTGAAAGAACATATAGATGATACATATAGATGTTTCATTTTGTTTCTTTCAAAGCTGGAGACAGACGATGGCTTATGGTACCAAAGATTCTTGAGCTATCAAATATTTAGTGGCGTATGACCTGATGTCAACTCAGTAAGAACATAAGTCAGTGATGACTTCATGGAAAAATGCAAAGCACACATGTACCTTTAAAATGATAACAATTGGCAGGCACAGGCCATAGCATGCAAGCTAGGGTTAGAGCTGTTAGAGCTGTAATCGGGCCTTAAAAGTTCGGCCCGAAAAGGACCTAGCCCGACAGAATTCAGCCCGAGCCCGACAAGTACATTTTGATTGACAGCTTTTTAAAAGCCTGAACCCATTTACAGCCGACTGTACAAAAGGCCGTCTATCAGCAGTGATTATTTATTAATTTATTCATGACTAACGTAGGCTATAGGCCACTTAGAAGTTGGAACAAATAAATAAAATAAGTCCTCCAGAGGCCAGCCTCCGTTTCACCTCGTCAGCATCCATTTTTGCGCTAATCGAAACCTGACTGCTCATTTACCACGCAAGCCTGAGCCCGGCCCAAGCCCGTGTAAAATGATAGAAATTAACCCGTCGGGTCCCGTCAGGTCCTCTCGGGTTCAGGCAAAGATCTTCAGCTCTAATGCAAGCTACATGTACCATTAGTACATATAGCTAAGAAAAGTAATGTCTCTGTAATTCGTATGTATTCTACGTATTTATTACTGTATGCCCCAAATTGACTGCTGTTTAAGACCAAGAAGATCCGCGTAGGGAGAAATGGTTGGGTCCTAAAACACAGGGCTTTCTAGCGGGCGAGTGGAGTTAGTGTCCTGAAAGAACTTAAGGGGAAGACACAAGACTTTCACCCACGAAACGGATGTTCGTGTCCCAAGTGTAACCATAACTCTAACTAGTCGTTTTGGTGCCTAAACTTAACTATTGTCGCCGTATGACGGTCCCTTTGTGACGCCTAAACTTAACTGTAACGTTCACTGAAACGTCCGCAACTTCACGTTAACCGTTACCCGGCTCACAGTCACCTTTTATCGGCTCAACTTAACTGTAAAGACCCCTAAACCTAACTGTTTTGTAAGGGGTTGGGGGTCGGCACAATTTCGTAAGGTATCATACACATTGTTGTGCAAAAGTTATCGCACAATATCATACAAACCCATTCATGTGAATGCATATGTAGCATCCCATCACATAATGGCTAAAATGACCAAAAGCTTTCACAAAAGGTGGACTGGACTTTAGTAAGTAAACCAAGAGGACTCTCACAGACAGGTTATACAAATTAATGTGTAAGTGGAACTCACCTTTATAGTCATCTCAGCCACAAAGATCGCTGTGAAGATGTAGTTGGACAGTTTTAGGAAGATCCGCTCCTGCATTCAAGAAGGAAGAGAGACCTGGTTGAGTTGAGGCACATGCTAACAATTCTAAGGATTTGCAATTCACATTATTTTTTTCAATAAGCATGTTTTTCTACTGAGTTTGTTCTTTGTCTGCTTCGAAATGGTTCTGAATAATGTATGAAGGAGCTATTTTCCTCACACATTATCTGAAAACATCTTTGTACAAACATCCCTGTTGCAGTCACTAATTATAGCTGACGGGCAATTATAAAGTTTACTGCTTATTAGCACTGCAGGAAAATTTAAACAAGGCATCTAATCTTTGGGTCTAAAATCTTAAGTATCCTTTTACTGGTGAAAAAAGACCAGTGTAAGGAAATTTGTTAGAAGAATTCCCCAAATTGAATGAATTGCATTGGGAACAATTAGCATTATATCACCTGTGGAACACTTGGTGAAACGCTTCAGATGTGTTGAGAAACAAGATTTTTAGGCTGAAATTGTCAGTTTTCGAATTCTAAACAAGCCTGTCCTTTATTTTATTTTTTATCAGAGATAAACAGTCAATTCCGAAAACAAGCACCGTCATTTTGTGAGCATGCACGTGAGACAGTACCATCAGGATTGAGCTAGATCTCCATCTATATGAACATTACTGCAGTCCATGCTTCCCTGATGCTTAACGCAGCATAGCTCAATTGTGTGTGTGTGTGTGTGTGTGTGTGTGTGTGAAACACAGGGGGGAATGGGATCCTATTTACTGAGCTAAACAAGGACTGGGGAGAGAAAACAAGCAAGCTAGAAAGAATAAGACCCCTTTGCCGACTGCTTATTTACTCTACTTCCCCTCAGAATCCTAGCTGCCACTGACTGTCTATGTACTGGATGTGTGTGCGTGCGTGTGAGCGAGTGTAGGTGGCTGCCTTTCCCACGGCCTCCGACTACCATCACCCATGCTCCGAGGAACACAAAATCACTCACACACACACACACACACACACACACACAAAGATGGCAGTCCTGCAGCGTCTATGGGAATGTCAGGCATGACATCACTGGGAATACTGGCGTTGAGAGTTTATAAATTCCAGGCTTGACAGCAGCCATTTCGGTAAACGAGTTTTCATACTTTCATTCATTAGGAACTAACAGGCATGGGCAAGAGAAGGTGCAGTGTAGGAGGAGGGAGAGAGAGATAGAGGGGAAAATTCATGTTGTATGCCTTAATGAGACATGAATTCACCAGGTCAACAGTTTGCCTCAATGCACTATGTCAGGCCAATCACATTCTGGCAAAAGGCTGGAGATTTAGCTGTGTATAATTATGCAGCTGTAGCCTACACGCTGCTAACTTTAGCTGTGGCAGGTTACAAATATACCTTGCTAGCCAAATATTTGCATGTATACTAAATAGCTGTTTCCTAGCAAGCTTGCAATAATGAAACAACACAAACTTGAAGTTACCCTTTGCATGAATGCTTATATTTGGTCAAACGAATTGGAAAATTGCAAAAATTGAATAAACTGTGTTATCTGAGAACTTAGCTCCCCACTTCCCATTCATTTCTATGGGAGTAGCCGTGCAATGCATTCTGGTAGCGTTGCAGGGACTTTGGACAAGCGGGGCGTCGAGTCGCCCTCTCCTCATTTGCATGAAGTTGAATCCAACGGACTTTATGCAAATAAGGAGCAGCTGGCTCGGCTCCTCTCAAAGCTGACGAAAATCTTTTAAACTGACCTTGGGTTGATCTGAAATGCCGACAGATTCAGCAACTGCATGGCCTATTTCTCACTTAAAATGTTTTCAGAAACACGTTTCGGGGAACTATTTACGTGAAATATGAGATCGTATTCCGAACAAGCGGCCATTATGATCAGTTTTGAAATTTGGGAGCAGCCAGCCCCACGTGACGCGTTTGTCCAATCAGCTGCAGCTATCGCAGTTGTAGGAGGGCAGAGACTTTCTTTGCTTGTCAGTGGTCAGTGGAGACAAACTGGTAGAGAGCCCACTAGCGTGCAATTCTGGGAAGAGGGGCGATCCCATTTGTGAAAACAACGCGTATATGGGTATGTAGCCTACTATAAGTCAACAGTGAAAACACACCGGGCGTGTAAGCGTTGTGTATAGCCGAATAGCGCAGCTATTTTAATTTTGGCACCCATGTTACCCAATCGGTCTGTTCATGTAGTGATCGTTTCAGCGTCACAGTAACAGCCTCCATTTAAAGAAACAAACCAAGGCTCAAAAGGGATTGGAGGATGCAACATATAAAAAAAGGATGCCAGACACAAGGTTAACAATTAACCAACAAGCTTTATTAAATAATGCAAACATATTCCCAAAAGTAGCAAACAAAGAGAAACAAAAGGGACTGATGACCCCGGTCAAAAAGAACAAAGGATGGGAAGACGCTGGACCAACCTCGCAATGGGCAGTCGCTCCCTGCGTCTCGCCCTAAATTACCTAAAAAGGTTAAACTAATCCTAGAACAATCAAAAGAGAGACAAATAACTGAACTACAGGTAATCTCCAGCCCAAACTAATACAATAAACTGCACTGATTACGCTCAGGTGTGCAACAGGCAGAGGGAGGAGGGCAGAACGAGGGACAGGGCTATACACAACGCTTACACGCCAGGTGCGTTTTCACTGTTAAAGTGAACATATACCTTGCTAGCTAAAAAAATTAAATGTAAATGACTGTAGTGTAAGCTTGCTAGCCTGCAAACATGAGGCACAGTATTAACTATGTTAAGGCTACGAAAATTTTAAATGAAATATATTATTTAATTTTTTAAAAGACCAAATTAAAAATTGTCTCTAATGAGCTGTTAACTTTAGCTCTGGAGAAGTACAAAAAGGCAGTATATTAGCTTGCTAGCTGAAATACTTCATGTCATTAAGCTGTTGCCATTTTAGCTAGCCTACAAAATGAAGCAAGGTGTCTACTTTAGTTTACTTTTTTCCATAGGTGTACTTCTATTTTGGGCCACTGAAATGAACTAAATGATCAAATTAAAACAATGTTTAAGAAACAGAATTTGCTCTCTAGCAGGCTAAATATGGTTTGTTAGCTTAAATACAGCATGCAAGCTGTTGTTAGCCGTTTTAGCTAACTAAAGTTACCCATCAAAATTAAGCACAGAATCAACTTAGGTTTACTGCACTTTTTCCATATGTAACGTTAAAGGTGCCATAGGTGGGATTGTGAAGATCCAGGACTTAGCCAAAAAATGTGAATATTGACAACTTCTCAGTCCCTCCCCCCTTTCCACTTAAGCCCAAAACGGTCTCCTAAGTCCCTCCCCCAACAAGGGAGAATGAATGCGTGTGCATGAGCAGTGATTGACACGCAGTTAGACACACCTGGCCCTGATTGGTGCATCTGAACAGGGAGCTGTGGATTTTTGCATATCGCACTACAGCCTGTAGGTGGTGCCAGATTTTTTTTTTTACATGACCTGCTTCATGTAGTTCTACTCGAACATAGGGTCAGTTTCAGTAAATATGACAGAAAGTTAGTTTTATAAGGCTTACCTGCTGCACCTTTAACGGTATTCTTAAAATTTGGCAAACTGGAATGAATAAAAAGATAAATAAAAAGAAGACTAAGATTAAACAAAACAGACGTTGACAATAATCCACAGCTCCCTCAAAAGGAGTACAGTTAACACCTCTTGTCTCCCTCTCATTCCTCATGTTGAATGGTGGCGGTGCTGTTCCCAGTTCAACGCCTGTTTCCGGTGTGCCTGACCACAACTCACAACCACAAGCCATCAGCCTGAGCAGCTCCTTCTTGCTCGGCCTGGTTTGAAGTAACGTTAGTTACTAGTAAAAACAGTACCTAATTCTTAACACTTCCAGTAGGTAATCTACTGCACACCAGCAGCCCCATGCTGGAGAAAGGTAGGCTACAGTCTCTCTAAGTTTTAGGGAGCTCAACATTCTGTAATTCATTTAGTAAACATTCAATAATTTAGTAAATCACTGTGCAGCAATGCAATATTACATAACAATCTTGCTTAATGCAGCACTCAGTTATGCAATTACAAACATCTCCAGTATTCCTGAGCAGCAGGAAAGAAAAGTCAACCTACTCATCCTGGAAAGCTTTCATCACGGTTCCAGTGTGTAACACTGACGCCATCTCTCTATCTTAATGCTGTCTGGAGCTGATGACGTGGCTGCAGC
The DNA here is from genome assembly GCF_008315115.2 of Sander lucioperca. Taxonomy (NCBI): domain Eukaryota; kingdom Metazoa; phylum Chordata; class Actinopteri; order Perciformes; family Percidae; genus Sander; species Sander lucioperca. The sequence goes on along the minus strand of NC_050194.1, from coordinate 9,590,564 downwards.
AAACTTAAGATTGATTGTGTTTTATACAATTGATGCCGATATAATTCCATTTAGAACTCTAGACAGTGATGTATTGTCCCCTAGCTCAATTAGAAATAATAAATCATAATAGGTGGTATAATCATCGTAAATCATTTCCACTGAGCAACAGTAACAGTATCCAGGCAACCTCCGGCACCAAACCAAAACAGCAATGGACTGCAAGCCAAATCCAAAGTGTGTGACATAACTTCCAGGACAATAAACTAATTACTCAGCCTGCATTCCATACTAAAATGTTGTGACTAAGACACTTTATCTCTATAACTAAATTGACGAAATGACTACATGTCTAGTTAAAGAATATAATGTGTCTTTTCTATCAGGCTGGTAAAATGGGTGATGTAAAGCAGACTTCAAAAGAGAAGCAGCGGACTGATAAATTAAACATGTCCGGTTGTTACACACAGCCAAAACAGAATCAGCGAGTGGAAATCAATTCACAATCGGCTTCATTAATTCAAAACAACCCACACAGGTAAACAAATACGTAGCATTGTACAATGACCAACCCGGGCAAATGAGATTAAAACTGTAATGATTGCTCATTCTCTTGTTTCGGGCTGTGTGCTGCATCATACATTTCCATCTCATTTCACCAATGACCTCAGGGCGCAGACCAGACACGTTGGCCACAGCAGGAAGCTGACAAATATTTGAAGAACATGCGAAAATACTACTTTCTGACATGTGTGTGTGTGTGTGTGTGTGTGTGTGTGTGTGTGTGTGTGTGTGTGTGTGCCAGAGGAGTGAGGCAAAAAAATCATCCCATCTAGATATGATATGTGTGTGTGATCTCTCTGCCCTGATTAGATTGGGCTGCCTGTGGGGCGGCCTCCATTTGTTGAACATCTCCTTTCCTGGACATTAGCCACGTACACCAGCCGACAGATAATTGAAATCAATTACAATGGAACTGTCTCCTCCGTGTTTCTGTCGCAGAAAAAGCCGAACGGAGCGTTCCAGCGAGACCGAACTGCAATTAGGCCCATCCACGGAACACCTCGCTCAGTGAAAAAAAAAAAAAAAAAATCAAACAGTGATAATTATTGTGTTTATGCATGGAGTGGCTGAGCTGTGTTCTGCTGCTATAGCTGGAAGTCGGAAAGGACACAGAGTTAGTGTGTGTGTGTGCGTGCGTTGCTGCAAGGCATTCAGCCAGCCCTCCTCTATTTGAAGAGCTGGTGCATTAGCTAAGGAGGGGATGGTGTTGATGATGCAGTGCAGTAGATACAGGGGTATAGCACACATTACCCACAGCTACTGGCTCACAGTCAAACAGGAGTGGTTCCCTGCTTACAAAGTGTCCCACAGCTTTTATCTACGGAGAGCAAACTACAGTAGTAATTCTGTTTTGGGCGAAGGCGTGTTTGTTTGAACAGTCATCAAGGTTGGACTTGCTGACAGGTACTTTTTTTTGTTTGTTTTTTCCATTTCTGTTTGGACTTTTTGGAGCTGCCAGCAAGTTTCGCTAAGATTGATTCAACATAGATGTTTCAGAAAAGGCTGTGTCTATATATATATGCTTCTTTGCCTGACTACCCGTCATTCAGCCTGTCTTTCCTTTTTCTCCACTTCTTTCTATGGTTGTCATTGAAGACTGTGAAGGCAACACACTTGAGTTGGATCTTTTCACAGACTCTAACTTTACAGAACAAATAGTTACATAGTGTGTAGTGAATAGCAAGTTGGTACTCTTAAACATGTTTTGAGACTTACAACGGTGGTAATGTGAGGCCTCTCCATGGCGATAGTGATGCAGTTGAGGAAGATGATGACCAACACAATATGGTCAAACATCCCGTGGTTGATGATCTTACTGCACAGGATCCGGAACCTGACAAAACATACACAGACATTTGAAACTTCAGTGACATTGAAAATTGACTTGACATAGTAATATGCAGTACACAAACAAGCGAGTGCACATCAGGTGTGTTTTTTGGTATGATAAAAGGGAAAGATTCCTCTAATTACTGGGAGAGGAGGAGTAGTAGATATACTTTTAAGAACATTTAACTTGAACTAATATAACTGTAGAAAAACCGTATCTGACACAAATTATTAACTAAAACAGATTTGTATTTGTCTTAAAACATGTCTAGAGGAAGTAAATGTAGCAATACTGCATCATGAGAAAACCTATATAATGTAAGTGCTGCATTGGCAGTGGCACGTAAAAGTAATCAAGTGTTATTAGTAAAATGATCTTAAAGTACTCGTAATGTTGAATGATGCCCCCTGTGTGTATGTATGTATTATTATTGAATTATTATCACTAAGCATCAATGTGTAAGTAGCAGTACTGTCTGTAGCAGTCTGTAGCTGGTTGAGGTACAGCTAGTTTCACCTATTTTTGTCTGTTGATTAAGTCATTCTATTTATCAGTCATTACTTCCTGTTTTGTTTTGTGTTCTCACCTCTCGTCTCGTTTCAGATACTTCATTTCCTGCCCCTGTCTTTCCCGCCTGTGTGATTTCCTACCCCGCCCTGATTAGTTTCACGTGTTTCTCGTTATCCCTTCCTCCCCAGTGTATTTAGGCTATGTTCAGACTGCAGGCAAAAGTGGCCCAAATCTGACTTTTTTGGGGTCAAGTGACGAGGTCAGACTTCTTCAGAAGTAGTGTGAACACTCAAATCTTGCCCAGATCTGATTTTTTCAAATCAGATTTAGACCACTTCCATATGTCCTACAGACCTCTGTAGTGAATTTGCAGCCATAAACCCGCAAAAGCTTTCTCTTCATTCATCATTAATGTTACAGCTGCCATTACACAAACATTTTGAAATAAAAGTGAAAATGCTTACTTCCTCCATAACCTCCCTAACTTTAGTGCAACAGCGTCTGATGTCATTGTTATTGTTCTTTTGCGCATGCGGGTCAGTTCGAAACCGCAAACAGTTCACACTGGAATCTGCTATAGACCACATTTTAAAAGGTAATGTGAACAGTCAAACAAAAAATCGGATCTGAGCAAAAAATCTGACTTAAGCATTAAAACTTCCGGTGTGAACGTAGCCTTAGTCTGTGTTCCATGTTCTCTGTGCTAGTTTGTCTCATGCCTACATACACTAGAAGACATTGAACAGACTTTGAAAAGACTGAAGTCTGACACCATTTCACAGCTTATGTAAAAGAATGCCATAATATGTAAAGATAAGATATGATATGATAAAGACTGGCCATCTTGCAAGGTCACACAAACTAGATTAGTTTGGAAAAATGTAACCAAGCTAGCTAGCTACCGCTGGCGTTAGCTGGTAACTTAAGGGAAAGTTTGCTGTTCTGCCATACATGCAGATGAATGGCAGCAGTACCCGAAGGTCCACGTTTATCCGCCGGTAAAACTCCCGTTGGATTACGCCCTTCAGAAGGGTTGAAAATACAAATCGGCAACATTCCCTCTTCAGCATTTAGCTTAGCGCTGCACCATAGCAACCATAAACAACACTGGCTCTAGCCGTTTGCTGCTTCCTGTTTGGTGCTGGAGGGAGCGCACCCATTGGTTTGTTGACAATGTTGACATGATTTAACTTCACCTCTAAGACTTAAAACGTACGATAACATCAAACAGGTTTAATTTTGTCAGAACGCCAAGACAGGAAAAAGACTGCTGCACCAGTGTCACAATTTTACACTGGACAAAAATATAAACTCCTTTGTTATTGCTCCCATTTTCACAAGTTGAAATAAAAGATCTAAGACATTTTCTGTGCACACAAAAAGCTTATTTCCCTCAAATTGTGTTCACAAATGTGTCCAAATCCATGTCAGTAAGCATTTCTCCTTTGACAAGATACTCCATCCACCTGACAGGTGTGGGATATGAAGATGCTGATTGAAGAGCATTATTATTACACAGGTGTGCCTTGGGCTAGTCACTCTCAAATGTGCAGTTTTATCTTGTAAAATGACATTTATTGACAGTGCGACACATCTTCACATAGAGTTGACCAGGTCGTTGATTGTGGCCTGTATGTTTGCCTACTCCTCAATGGCTGTGCAAAGTTGCTGGATCTTGGCAGGAATTGGAAAACGCTGTTTAATCAGCATCTTGATGAATGTGAATCTTAACATACGTATCTTTAAAATATATAGTATGTAAAACTTAATCTGCAATGTAGCCTAACTAGCCTACTTAAATCTGTTGATACAGAACGGAATTACTGGAATTGTTGGCTCTTTGTATATTATAGAGTGTGGTCTAGACCTACTCTATCTGTAAAGTGTCTTGAGATAACTCTTGTTATGATTTGATACTATAAATGAAATTGAATTGAATTGAATATATACAAACACTATTTCCCTGTGAATTGTACTGTAGTGAGTACAAATACAAAGTAGCATGAAATGGAAAATTGTCAATTGTCCATATAATTGTGGGTATTTAATTTGGTTATCAGGCTTACTAGGATCTAGATTTTGTCTTTGTCTTTATTGCATGTGGGTCCAATTGAATAGGAAAGTTTGACCAACTGGTGGCCATTTTGAAACATGTTTGCCACGGCCACCAGGGTAAGAGTTTGTAATGGCCCAATATCCAGTTTTATTCCCAATGTATCTATCAACACATCTGCCAATTTTGGGTGCTTTTATCACAAAATTGTTACAATCTAACAATTGTAACAATTTGTTGAGCTATGCCACCCTACTACTATCAAGATTGCTGCTCAGTCCAGTTATATTCTATAAAACATGTTATAAATAATATATATTATACAAATAAGAACAGGGGTGTCAAACACACAGCCCTAGGGCCAGAACCGGCCTGCCAAAGGGTCCAATCCGGCCTGTTGGATGACTTTACAAAGTGTGAAAACTGCAAAGAGAAGTCCAGTTTTTTTAGTAAAATGGAATTCCTATTCCTATTTGTCAACTGGGGGTTGCGCAATCCTAATTAGAGTAGCAGGCTCTATGCTGGATATGCAAGTATAGATTCCACGTGCTTACAAACAGCCAATGTGACAGACACAACACTGTCAAGCCAATTCTACTGTTCATGCAGGAGCCACCGGTGGAAAAAGTGGAGAAAAGTGAACAGCTGACAGCACCTTTCAGTTACATTCGGCTCCACTATGAGACTCATCACGGCAATGGTTTTACTGGTCCGGCCCATTTAAGGTCAAAATGTACTGTATGAAATTAATTTCAGTGTGAACTGACAGAGTTGTATCGTATCGTATGTGGCCCATGAACTAAAATGAGTCCGATACACTTGCTGCAGAAGGACATTTACTGAAACTATGTCCACACTTAAAGAGTAATGAAAGATTCTCATTCACTTTAAGGGAGCTTGTCTCACATACAGTGACTCTGTAATGAACCGCTGTAGAATAAGGAGTCATTAATTACTTTCATTACCCGACTTGAGAAGGTTCCCGCTTTTAGCCCACGACAACAGACAGAAAGAAAGAGGGAATGCTTGTTATAGGCTGTATGGCAGTGGAAGGGATTAAACTCTACATCAAATCCGCTTTGATGGCTCATATCGGTGTACAGCCGGGGACAATAACGTGAGGCTCAGATCTGGATTTTAGGCGTTATTTGGAAATTCAGACACCATTGTGTCAATACGTGCTGTGTGCATGTGTCATCCGACCATGGTGATCATTATTCATACAGTATATGGTCCGGATGAGCTAATTCCTCTTTGATATCTTCATGTCAGAGCCTTGATGCTAAAAAATTCATGTGTTATCCTGGAGCGGGAGGGAGGGAGGACACATGGAAAACACACGCCTCTGATGCCAGTTCCTCCTCCAGGGTTTGAAGGCTGGCTGAGAACTTTAATGTCAAGTTCAAATGGCCCTCAAGACTTACAAACACACACACACACACACCCACACACACACACACACACACACACACACACACACACACACCAAAAACCACGGCAAAGAACTGCCACCACACGCTCCAGCAAGTGCAAAAATACCCCTTTCTGTCAGACCCTAGGATTTGAAAAAATCACTGACATCTTGATGCATGTTTGTTTATATGAAAAAAAAATTCTGTTTGCTTTTTTGTTTTCCCCTCTGACGACCTTTTTCAGTTTTCTGGCATCAATGCCTTAACTGCTTCTAAATGACAGTTTTCACTTAAATATTGATGACAGTTTTATACTCTTGAAATGTCACAAAGTGTCTCCTGTACTAATTCTCTAATTTAAAGCTACAAATTGTACATTTTGACACTCTTTTCCAATACATTTACTGATTTTAACATAGCCAACCAACTTCATGCTCCTCATCTACATTTTTTTTTTTTTTTTTAATTCTTCTTAGAGCCTTCGAACGTTTCTGAACTGCACTTCCCAGAACCCACCTGTCACCTTAACAGTGTAGGCACTAGTGTGAAATGTCCGCTTGGATCTTGTGCTGAACAAGTTTGAGTTTGTGTCGGTGCTCAGGCGGTGGCATGACCTTTTTTGTGTAGAATGGCTAGAAAACATAAGAGCCGCTCATAACCAGTTCTTCTTCTGTGGATTCCAAACCAAACCAGAGACATAAACCGCATCACTTCCTGTGTGCTGGATGATTGCTTTCCAAGAAAAGAGCTGACAGATGGCGAGAACATTTAAAGTTGTTTTTTTTTTCCCCGCTATAGGCTGAATCGCTTTTGTGTTACATCATTCGGGACCGGAATGTATAGCAACAGAAAGTTTGGACATAAAAACTCCACAGATCATTATTTTCACTATTTACTGTAACTGTGAAAACCTCCTCCCTGCTGTTTGTTTGTTCTATTCTTATCTGTATCTTATAATGTGCTGCTCAGACAAGCCCCTTCCCCCACAGGGTTCAGTGTGGTTCCACATAATCTGATCATGTAGTGTGTAATGAGGGACCACATGTACAACCCTCCGTGGGTCCTGCACATCCCCCGGTCCCCATGTTGATAGACCAAAAGTCTATATCCACGACGTTCCACTTCCGGGATTGCTCTGATTCCTTCTGCTTTCTTTGTGTTGGAATTTTAAACTCTGGTTAACTGCTCCTCAGATCGCTGCAGGGTAAATCCAGACAGCTAGCTAGACTATCTTTCCAATCTGAGTTTTTTGTTGCATGAATAAAACAACTTTTGAACGGTACACATGTTCCACCAAAACAAGTTCCTTCCAGAGGCTATTTTTCTCCCATCCCGGAATGCTGTGTGGACTAGCCAGACCTTCATCCACGTTGCTGTGGAGGAAGGTCTGGCAATGCAAGACTAACAGACCACTGTTCTTACACAGCCCAGTCTCGCGGCAAACACATCTGATCGCAGTGACTGCATCACAGTATGTCTTCATAGCCGGCCCACTCCTCCGATTATTTAAAACTCCCCTGCAGTAATCATCAGTGGCTGCCAGAGAACAACAGAGAGCACAAAGGCAGGTTGAGGTGAACTCAGGTCTATGTGAAAGCCGCTGGACTCCGGCCTCCCGCTACGCGGCTGTCTCTTGATGTGATTGTGAGCACAGGCGGGCGTCCGCGGCCGTTCAAGGCACAGAATGGGCGCCACGCAGAGCCTGTGTCCTCGGCGTCACTCTCAGCGACGGCCAAACCTTGCAGCCAGCTGCGATTGAAAGCCAGCTAGAAGCCCGGTTTTGAGCCAAGATCCTTCAGTTTTTTTTAATAATCTGACAAAAACAGACTACAGGGAGCTTTTCTCATTAACCTTTTCCAGATCCTGCAATACCGCCAACAGCGAGAAGAACCATCCAGAACTTCTGAAAGAGCTCAAATTTGAACTGTATGTCAACAGAACAATTATTCATATTGGTATTTTTTGTTGGCAGCCTCCCAATAATTTTACTTTTAGATTTGAACTGAAACATTTTGTGAAATATAAAGTAAATTATTTAACTGCTTTTTTGATTTTTTTTTTGTAGGAACAGCATCTTTGCTTCAACACTCATGTTTGTTATGGTAGCAGTTGATCGTATAAACACGGATACGTAGTCATTTGCCCTCTTTTTTTAAAAAGGTGCACACATCCTTAGCTATCAACAGTTAGCGTTTTAAGCCATCTGTCACGTTTCAAAATTCAACATTTGTGGGGGACCCAATCTGTCGTTAAGTTTATATTCCAGCTCGTAAAATAGGCTAATTAGCTTCACCTCGGGGAAAAAGTAGTAGCTAGTTAGCCTAGTTTGCTAACTTTAGCACTGATTCTCACTAGATGTAGTCTCGTATTGCCAGACCTGTCTCCACAGCGCTGGAGTACGGTCTAGCTACTGTACACCACCTATCTATTCTGGAATAGGGTAAAAAAACGCTCTGGCTTGTTTGTATTTCTTTAAACCAATCACAACCGTCCTGGGCGGACATAGCAAGATGGAAAGGAAGTGCCGGACGTCAGGCTTTATCCCAGCACTGTAGTATATCCATTGAGCAAGACTACACTAAATGTTACTTTTCTTTCATGTTATTTTAACACCTGGCCAATGACTATTGGCTATCTATTTAAGCAGTCTTTAGTCTGGCTAAAGAAGGAGGGTCTGGCTAGTCCACACAGCATTCCGGGATGGGAGAAAAACGTGCTCTGGTTTATTGGCATTTCTTTAAACCAATCACAATCGTCATGGGCGGCGCTATGCACCGGACATAGCCCCGTTGTCACTGCAAAATAGCCTCGGGAAGGAACTTGTTTTGGTGGAACGTGTACATTCAAAAGTTGTTTTAGTCGTGCAACAAAAAACCTCAGATTGGACAGACAGCTGTCTGGATTAACCCTGCAGAGATCTGAGGAGCAGTTAACCATAGTCCTCATAAATCCACCGGAGTTTAAAATTCCAAGTAAGCGGAAGGTAACGGGCATCCGGCCGAAAAGAAGGACATCCGGCAGAATTTCCGGCGGCAACGGAGCAATCCTGGAAGTGGAATGTCGTGTATATAGACTAATCAGTCTTTAATACTTTCTTTGGTGCTGCCAACTGTCTGACAATGGAGAATATTTTATACTGTATCTGAGAGCCATTCAAATTTCAGACATCTACACATTTGGAATGGATATTACAGTATATCACCCTGGTGATAAATTCCTATTGGGTGGGTGGGGGGGAATTGTTGTTTGATTTTTAATTAGCAGGTTGCTTTGCTGTGGTGGCAGGCTGGGGGCGGCGTTTTGCCTGGTGTTGCTTTGACAGCCACATCCTCCAAATGGGCAGCAGAGGCCCACAGATCAAAGCCCCCAGAAGGGGAGGAGGAGTGAAGGAAGAGGGGGCGAGGGAGGGTGGGAAGCGATGGATTCAGCACGTGGCTGAGATAACACGCAGCACTCAGTCGCAGAAACTCCCTTCCTCCCTCTGCTCCTTACTCACCCCTGACATGGCAGAAATGCGCAGATAAAAGAGACTTCTAAAGTGTGATTGTGGGATGGAAAAGGAGTTGATATAGGAAGAGAAAGAAAAGAATGCATTGCGGCAAAAAACACTTTGTCATTACAGTCAGCATTACGGGATGTCAGTCAAAATGAAATGTGAAGAATCCTCTTTTTGTCAAAAAGATGGCTCAGTCTTTTTCCTGTACACTTATAAAGCTACAATTTAAAAAGGGCTGTGAACTAATTTTTTATATTTCATTTCATTTTAAAATGCACAACCTCATTTCTGCTAACTGCCCCAGGAGGATGCAGTTTACATCTTTTCATTTTGGAAACAACAAATGTTCCAAGTGCTGTGTACCCACAACTACCATAAATAAAAAAAAATAAAAAAGAACCGGTAAAACTGAGAACAGAGCAGGAAGGTAGAGTTCTGTAGGTGTGCGGGAGGTGTGAATACCTCGACTCTGGAGGGAAGAGGTAGAGTGACCAGGTGTCTCTCTGTCGACACCACTCTGGCTGTTTCTTCTCCAGCCAGCGGAACAGTCTGGCAAAACGACCCTAGAGGGAGCATGAAGTGCAGGAGACAGTGCAGAATTAAAACGTTACGTATGAAACGTCTTGCTCCAGTCTAGGTTGTACAGCTGAGCCAAAGCCAGTGGATTAACGAATGAAGCGGGTTTGTTTTGGATCATACTAGCTTGCTTGTCATGCCCCCCGTCATGTACTCTGCTTCTGACTAGGCTAGTAGTCCTTACCTAGCTACTGCGCATGTACGACTCCCAACAAAGATGGAACAGAAGTGAGATGCCTCACAGCTCAACACACAGGGTGAAAAGAGGAGCTGCAGCAATTTGCACTATGACAAAAATATGGTGTTTTCTGAAAATTAAACCATGTAAACCTATTCTGGTACAACCTCTAAATACAATTATGAACCTGAAAATGAGCATAATATGAGGTCTTTAACTAATGTGGGAAAATATATTTTTTTTGTCTGACCCCTCATATTTATCTCTCTCTATAAAGATAAAGATCTCTTACTATTACACACAAAAAGTATATGTACCTATTCCTATACATGTTTGTCACTTTCACTTTCTCCTAATTCCCCAAACTTTAACTCTCAGCTCTAGAGCTGTAACCAACACCAGAATCGTACAAGAACTGGGCCTGTAATAATTATTACATCATTGTCTAATCGCAGATGTTTACGTAATTGCGGTTTCTTTGTTTAACCGCAATTAATTGCTAACATTAGCTAAGGTCCTAAGAGTTATTACTGTTGATGGTAATTGTTGATTTTGTTAAGATGTGCCAAATTGTAATTGTATAAGTAATTATTGGTCGGACTGTTAAAGCTATGCTTTGTTTAAGTTGTTGGCACTTATGTCCCTATACATGTTCATAGCAACAAAAATGACAATGGGGGATACAGTTAGAAAAACATGTAAATACAGAAAGAGTGATGACTATTTTGCCACATAGTTTTGCCAATAGTGATGACTATTTATTGTACTCCTAATTTAATTGTAGTCTAATTTTTTTTTCTTAATTAATCTGTTTTTTGTTAATGACCAATGCTTTGTTCTTTATTGATTAGAATAAATGGTATATTGTCAATTTTATGTTCATTTTACAAAGAAAATACAATGATTTATGATAATAAAGAGGCGTGGTTCACTTCATAGGCATTGTACACTGTACCTGTTATTACATTATCTGGGTCACATAACAGTGATATATAACAAAAGATGTCTCCTGGAATTCATTCAAAACTTTAATTTCTTTGAAAAAGTAATACCTAAATTCATATTTTTTTAATTTGACTGAAAAAGACAATTCTATTGTTAATTGCAAATTTTACAAACAGCAACATTTTGGAATTGTTACAGCTCTAACAAGAACGAGCAAACATGCACATACACACACATGTGCACAGACTTACCAGGTTGGCGTCCTCCTCTCCATTTTCGTCTTCAGTGTTGTCCTCCAGAGAGACGTGTGTGGGGCCCAGGGCTGACGGAGAGCCCTTCCCATTGCAGTCGCTGTGCTCTGGGGGCCGTAACTGGCCCAGTGAGGGGGGTCTGGAGCTGTGCATACTGGCTGAGCGGTACAGGTATGGCACCTACACAGGGACAGGAGGCAGTTACACTTACATTTACACTTACTATAGTCTCATTCAGTGGTGTGTATGTAACTAAGTATGTTCACTCAAGTACTGTACTTAAGTACAAGTTTGAGGTACTTGTACTTGAGTCTTTTCTTTTCATGCCACTTTCTACTTCTACTCCACTACATTTCAAAAAGAAATATTGTCTTTTTTACTCCACTACATTCATCTGACAGCTTTAGTTAATTGTTACTTTACAAATTGAGATTTTTGCACACAAAACACACTCAGTTGTGTGACAGTTTTGATCGTTTCCAGTTTCTAAAATGTGAGGATTTTTCTACATTACTACTTTGAGAACATTTTCCTGATGATACTTACTTATTTTTACTTAAGTAACATTTTCAATGCAGGACTTTTACTTGTAACGGAGTATTTCAGAGTGTGGTATTTTTACTTAACGAAAGGATCTGAATACTTCTTCCACCACTGGTCTTATAATCTTATATGAGCTTTGTGTGGCACGTTTACATTTTGTGCTATAGATTTGCTAACCTCTGTATCATGCACAAAGGTTTGGTACTGACCGCTATAGTCTATTGTTACAATGAGAGTGTAATCCTCCTCCCGGTGTGCTTGTCTTTTTCTTTGGCTTTGTAAACGCTACAAGCATGATGTGTTGGGCTGAATTAAACTTCAAGAATGCCATAAAAATGTGACAATATACTGTAGTTTTAAGATGTACACTAAAAGTTACTACTGTCAAGTGAGCAGGACTTACACTTTGTGGAGATTGTGATATCAACATAGTTTCAGAGCCCAATTGTGCTCCAAGTCAAATATCAAAAAGTACTCTCGAGCAGAGAGCTTTAACAGAGGGTCTGGGACCCCTAGGGGGTCCTCAGAGTTGCTGCAGGGGGGGCCGCCAAATTATTGTTGATGGTTTATAATTAAAAAAAAATATATACATTAACATGAATCCAACATATTATTAATAAAGATAATTATTTTTTTAATTTACACAACATTGATGATAGGCCCACTGGCCTACTGCTAAGGTAGCCATCTACAGACACAGTTAAGCTTAAGTATTTACTGTGCCACATTTTAACATTCACACATGATGTATAAATGTATGAATATGCCAAAAACATTTTTTATTTTAAACAGTTAATATTGTATGCACCATAAAAGGTATGTGTAAAGGCTTTAGGCCGCCCTACACGTTATTGTAGGCCCAGTTTAATAGTTTAAACTCAATTTTACACAATATACATATGAAGGGGTACGATTGGACATCGACAACCGGTTCCAACTTGGAATCAAAACGATGCCCAACCCTAGTAAGGGGTCCCTGCTCCGTCTTTTTTTCAGCTAAGGGGTCATTGGCCTAAAAAAACGTTGAAGACCCCTGCTCTCAAGATCAATCAAAATCAGAAACAGCATCTACCTGCAGCAGAGCATCAGGGGGCAAATCCATGGAGCTCCGAGTCTCCACCGACTCCATCCTCCGGTGTCTGGGACCTCTCTGTGACTGGGACATGGAGTCCGTCCTGACCAAAGAGGCGTCATCTTCCTCCATCAGCCCGCCTTCTCCTTCTCCTCCACCTTCCTCGTCCTCTGAGCTGGAGCCCCCCTCCCCGGAGAGGAGAGACCGCCGCTCCCCGGACTGCCGCTTCTGGCGTTTGAGTGACGGGGCGCGACCAAGGCTGTTCCAGCTGGACCGGCGGCTGGTCCAGCCGCTGCCAGAGCTCCATGGGGCGTGGGGGGAGGAGCTCGGAGCACTGGTCTGCAGCAGGAAGATGGCCAGGAAGGAAAGAGACAAAGGGGACAGAGTGACAAAAAAACAGAACAGAGAAAGGAGAATTACAAGAGGGACAGCTTGTAAAAGTGTTGATCTTGTATCTTAGAACTCTGGCGATGGTTTTTCATGCAAATAAGCTGAATTGGGTTGACTCGGCTTGGCGGGAGCTGAATTGAATAGAGATTTATGCTGACAGGCAGACAGGAGCAGATGTAGAGATCTGGGCTTGTTTTCGCAGGTCTTTATCACCATCATCAGTTTGGCAAATAGAGAGTGGCAGTGGCAGCGGTAAGTGGGGTGTCGGACCGGCTCGCCACATTAATCATCATCAATCATTATGACCAACACACATCAGCAAGACACATCCAATGAATTCAGGGAGACACTCAGAGGAGGCTTGGGGGTAATCCCTGGCCCTTATCCACTTACATGTGTTCAAATGTTGGCTTTGTGACATCCTGGAACAGGGTTATTACCCTTGAAAACGGCCACATGCTTTTGGTGAGAATATTAATAAATGTACGAACCAGTGATTTGTCGTAGCAGGCTGGGTCTATGGAGACGTTGCTGCCTCGATGGGACTCGTAGCCCAGGAGGGGGTCCCCTCCGACAGGCAACTTGGGTACGGGCATGGGGGTGGCAGCCGTGTGGGTAATTAGAGGTGGAGTCAGGCTGGTCTTCAGGTCCACATGACCATTTACAGGCACTACTATTAAAGGAAAGAGCGATGAATAAAAGTCACATATAATGGTTCAGGAGCTCTCACACCTGCCTCCTTTAGTTTGTTTCAATCCACTAGAATTCCTTTTCCCCCTTGGTGCCGTTCGTTTAGGAAGGTGTGAGAATGCAATAACCGCACTCGAATGCGCACCAAAAGTGGACCAAACAAGCAGCATGCTTTCATACGAACTCTGGAGCGTTCCCTTGGAATTTTCCCACATGTTAATTATGACTAATCGAAGAGCAGTTCAGGAAATGTGTTCAAAGACACATCTGGCCAATGATGTGAATATTGTCACGTGACTTGTGTTGCTGCATTTCGGTTCGTTCCACCGGCTCATCAACTGATTCGGACCAGAACATACTTCTGCGAAAAGGAACGGAAAACGGCAAAAAAAAATTGGTCTTGGTCTGGATCAGATGAACGGAACTACAGATGTGAAGGTGCCATTAGAGAGTATTAAACAGGACCAGGGTTTAATGTAAAGAATTGAGCAAATGAATGACATTAACACATTAAAGATGGCAGTTTTGACAAGAAAGAGACACAACTAAAAAAGGTTGTTAAAAAAAGCATCATAGAGGAGAATGAAAGTGCTAACTAATAAAAACAGGAGGAAGAGGTTTATCTGTGTTTTAAGCCCCCAACATCCAACGACACTAGAATTAGGCAATGGTTATGGTTATGGTTATGGTTAGGGTTAAGCTTAGGGTTACGTGCCTTGAAGTCAACGGTCGCAGCGCTGCCTTGAAGTCGATTAGGTAATGGTTATGATTATGGTTATGGTTATGGTTAGGGTTATGGTTAGGTGCCTTGAAGTCAGCGCTGCTTGGAAGGAGACGTTGGGGGCTTAAAACACCATCGAGCGAGGAAGAGCAGGAAAAGGTGGCGCATGGGGAGGAGTGCCAAAGGGGTACACCTTCAGTAAAGCAGCGCATCATACTTAAAAATGGATGCCTCATACTGTTATTGAGGAACATGAATATTTCAGCAGGGCATTCATCTTATAGGATGTGTGTGAGAGAATATTATGTTTGGCAGCAACACAAATACATGACATTCGGAGGGCAATGCAACTTTAATAACGCTAATTCCTCCGTCTTCCAACCTTTATCCAAGGCAGAGAAGACATATATATTAGGCTCTTCTAGCTATGTAAGCAGTTTCATACAGAGCAGAGGAGATGATACTGTACGTCTGGGAGTTACACTCCATACATTAGTGTTGCTATCGGGCTTTTCGGTCTGCACGAACAGTAGTTAGAGGATATGTGAACTGGCATATGAGGAATAATGGATGAGGCAGCCGTACTGGTTTGACGCTGCGCAGGCATGTGTGGTCGGAAACCAATGGGGAAAAGGCTGGGAGCAGGAGACCACAGACATAGAACAGGTGGGGGATGTTTGCACAGGGTGTACTTTAGATGTCTTCAGCCTAACTTGTTGCTGCACAACACACTTTTGCATACAGTTTGTAAGAAAGACAACACAGTGTGTAATCTGCAGGGGATTTAACAAAGATTAGGGTGGGAAAATGCCAGCAGTTAACTGTGCAAATACAGATGCTACACGTTTTGCCAAGTGTTGTCATAGGGCCTTTGAAAAATCACTGAGGATTGAGTTCAATCCTTTGTTTTTCCGCTTGTAGCATCATCAATTCAAGCAGAGAGCAGCCATGCAATGAGTTTCACCTGCAGAGGCCGATAAATCCTTCTTGCTGCCGTTAACGTCCTCCATACTCCGTGCACAGGAGTCGATCTCCGAACCTGATTTGGAAGCATCACCCTTGACAGACCAAAACACACAAAGAGTTAGAGGAAAGCCACCGTGAGAATCTCTGTTTCTTAGTAGAGTAGAAGAGTAGTAGAGTTCCAGAGCAGAAAAAATATGTTGCACATCTACAACGTGAGACAGGTGCGTCATAGGGGGACGGGTAGGTCAAAAGTTGAAAAGACACTACCGCACACTGTCTAACTTGCAGAAATAAATTTAATAGCTGGCAACGTTTCGGTACTAGACCCTCATCAGGCAATTTTGCCTGATGAGGGTCTAGTACCCAAACATTCTAGTATAGTTATTAGAAAGTGCTTGGGTTGAAGGTGCCTCTAAAACAGACCCCTCCTTAGCTGTTTCTCAGTCCATCCTTGTTCAGCTCTGGCCTGGGATCGGTCACTAGAGGCAACCTCGCTCTTGTAAGCAGGCGGGTGAGGGTGTAGTCTCCCTGATCCCAATGGTCAAAGGGTACAGAGAGACAGTGAAAAAAATGAACCCAAGTGTTGTCATGCAAGGACACTGAGAAGGTCCACAGAGAAACCACACTGAAACGCAACCAGTAAAATGCAACACTGCACTTTTCACAGAGAACCTGGCAAGTTTACTTTTGTTGAGCAAAAACACATTGGCCGCATTGCCAATTCGTTTTACTTGCCGTGACCCGTAAACGGCTACAAAAGAGCTTCAGTGTGGTTACTACGTAGGTGTGCGATTTTCACACTTATACACAAACACACAACACACACCAAGTGTGGTGTAAGGCCATCTTTAAATCAGTAACCCAGTTTGACTTTTGTCAGAACAGCAGCACCATTTATGCCTTGTTTTTGTTCTCTATTATTGTCCATGGCTCATGAACCATTCGTACACATGGCTACCAAAAGTAACGCGCTGCAATTCATTCCACGTATTTGTTACTGGATCCACCACATTGACTGCCGCTGTATAAAATATAGTATAGATCTGGAATCTGAAGGAGGACGGATGGATGTGTGAGTCCTAAAACACAGGGCTGTCTAGCAGGGGAGTGGAGTTTATGTCCCGGAAGAAGTTAAGACACAAGACTTTCACCCAGGAAACTGGTCGTGCCCTGGTTGTACTACTTAAGAGGACCAGTGTTTTAACCCAAACCATAATCTTTATAATCTTTATAATCTTAACTAGTTGGTTTGGTGCCGAAACTTAACTGCCGTCGCCGCAGGACAGTCACCTTTTTGTCGGCTAAACTTAACTGCAACGGCCACTGAAATTACCGTAAACCTCACGGTGCCCTGTACTCGGCTCACAGTCAACTTTTTTGGCTAAATTTAACTGTAAAGACAGCTAAACTTGTCATGGGACCGATCATCACATTCCAGAGAGTGTTCTACCCCCCCATTTAATTTAATTAACAGCTGTTAATTACTCTATTCAAGCCTCTGCTTCACGCTGCCTTCCACTTACAAACCTACTGCGGCGAACCTCAGAGTTCCTCATTGTATTTGTTGCACTACGCCGGAGCCTGCAGACTCCATTAATATGTGCGAGGGTGCCAGGTGGACGCGGGATTAATAGAATGCCGACCCAGTGAGTCAGACCTCTGTGGTAGCAAAGTGAATAAACTGTGTGCAGAGAAGCCTGAGGACCTAATCACTATGCACCTCCTTATAAACCATTAAATCACTTTCTTGTTACTTCCCAGGAGTGTGAGAGAAAGACACAGTGGGTGTGGATATACTGCATATTGTTTTTGTTTAATGTAGGCATGTTGGGTATGGCTATCTTTGAGGCAGCAATTTTTTTTCTTGTTTTTTTCTAGTTTAAGCCAATTTTTGTGTGCCCCCAGACTGACCCTTTACAATGCGCGATGTGGTTGTACGTCAGTAGCCTACATTAAATTACGTCCCCCTTCCATTTAGCGCGGACGTTTTATTCCTTTTAGTCCGTGTTTGTGTTGGCCTACTATTTTTCTTCAGCTCACGATACATCCAAAATAGGCTAAGTATGCAACACTTGAAATGCAATTATGCATCTGTAACTTATTCTCTTATTGTAAATGAATGACTTTCTGTCCTAGCCAAACATTCATGGCGACTATATGACCTCTCCGTAACGCTAACTCAGTAATCTACAGTGGGCAATAAAGCACCGTAAAGAAAAGACCGCAGGCGTGGTAATACACTACCGCTTTTGTCCAAAGCGGCCGCCAGAATCAACACAAACTGAAAGTTACATATAGCCACTTTAAATAACAATGTATGAAAAATTAAAAGGGCCTTTTCTGTAAATGTGTCTGTTATCCCTTGTTAGCTTCATTTTACCATGCTGTTATTATTATGCTCTAAATTAACTAAGTCTGAATATTCTACATTCCATTCTGTGAAATCTCTAAACAAAGCCTCTCTCATCTCTTTTAACTGGTATCATAAATGTGTTTCATAAATTGTTACACCGTTTTCCTTCCTGAAGATTTATCAACGTGAACCTTGAGCCAATCCTCTTTTCCTCTGGAGCCCCTATCTTATCTATCTACTCCCACAGCATCGAAGTGAATGGAGCGACTGTTAGAAAATGTATTTATTCTTGTGTGTCTCATTCAACCTTTAGAACAGGGGTTCTCAAACGTATTACTCAAAAGTCCGCGTCTAAATTGTTTTTTTTGGTCAGCAGTCCGGAACGATTGGCGATAACAAAACCAATGAATCAACTTACTTATAACTTTAAAGCAACCTAAATTTAAGTTGAGTACTCCATTTTTCTGGTCAACTTTTGTACTGATACCACTACGTGGAATTCAGTACCAGTACCTTTATTTGGTAGCCTACTTTCTTGCTAATAACAGAAAATTATCAGTAAAAAAAAAACAACCTATTTATCATATTAGGGGGGGAGAATAACTAAAGGTCTGTTACACCACTACTGTATATTCAACATCACTACCAATGTATTGATCAATAGAAAATCTACTTTAAAGGTCCTATGACATGCTGCTTTTTGGATGCTTTTATATAGGCCTCAGTGGTCCCCTAATACTGTGTCTAAAGTCTCTTTCCCGAAATTCAGCCTTGGTGCAGAATTACAGCCACTAGAGCCAGTCCCACAATGAGCTTTCCTTAGGATGTGCCATTTCTGTGTCTGTAGCTTTAAATGCTATTGAGGAGGAGAGAGGGGGGGCAAGGTGGAGGGTGGGGGTGTGGCCTTGACCAACTGCCATGCTTCACTTGTTGGCAAGCCATGATGTCTCTCTCTTTCTCATGGGTGGGCCAAATTCTTTGGGCGGGCAAAGCAGAGAAACGGGAGGTAACCTTTCCTCTTATGATGTCATAAAGGGAAGATTCCAGATCGGCCCATCTGAGCTTTCATTTTCTCAAAGGCAGAGCAGGATACCCAGGGCTCAGTTTACACCTATTGCCATTTCTAGCCACTGGGGGACCATAGGCAGGCTGGGGGAACTCATATTGATATTAAAAAACCTCATAAAGTGAAATTTTCATGCCATGGAACCTTTAAAACTAGAAAACGTTACACTTCATAAGGTATTGTATTCCTAACACATGGTATGGGCCGCATCTGGCCTGACTTGTCGTTTGGTCCTAATGCGGACCTTGATCCAGCCTTTGAGAAGCGCTGCTTTAGAACATTATGAACTGAACCCTGCTTCGTATCACTTTTTTTTATTATCTGGCTTTCAATCGTATCCTGTTTTTCCTGTATTTCCTTTTCTAACATGTATTTAATGGGTTTCAATTTGTATTTCAACTTGTTTCTATTGAAATCTTCTTATATGTCCACCACATCTATGTATATATGCATCTATGTGTATTTTATACTGGTGAGCATATGCTTTTTGTCTTTGTGAAGCACTTTGGTGCAAACCCTAACCCTTGCTTTTAACGTGCTATACAAATTAAATAAACTTGAAACCTTCTTCTCCGAGCGCTCGTAACTGCTTTCAGAGTTAACTCACAGAGGTGAAGCCAGTAGATGATGAAATAGTTTTCTAACAACTAAGGACCTAAGGAATTCAACACAACTTTTGAATGAATCTAAAGCCAGTCCAGTCACCTTTGACTAAGCACTTCTAGTCATTATTATTATCTTTACGCAGTATGTTTATTTTTTCATATACTTGCCTGAACATAATAGCTATTTGGCTAGCTATGTTTCGATGGCTCGTCCTTGTTTTAGCTGTTTGTCATGTGTATCTTCCTTATGGGTGGGAAAAAAAAGTCGAAAATCGTGTGTATCGTGATTTGTTTTAGCGACATTTTCTAAGATCAATTATTTTCCCTACAAACGATATTTTTAATTAATTTAATTTTTTTACCAATGATTCAACTAAATATTTTCTGTTTATACGGTATCGCCGACGGCGACAACATCATATCCGTTTCCAGCTAAACAGAGCGAAAGCAGAAAGTGCAGACAAATGAAATTAATGACAGACTGACTGACTGACGTGATGTGCATTCTTCTTAGAAAACAATTGATATGATAAATTGTGTCTAACAGTGTATAATTCAACTTTTGTTTTTGTTGAAGAAGGAAACGAAAATTGCAATACCTCTAAAAGCGCAATGAATGAAAATCGCAATACAAATCGAATTGTCACCCATGTGTCGTGAAAGAATTGAATCGGGACAAAAGCATATCGTCCCAGCCCTAATCCTCATGTAAATCTGTTCTTGGCACTGTGTACGCACATCGAAAACTGCTGGAAACCTGATTCAAATTTGTCATCTTAAAAAAAGCTTGGCTGAAGATTAACCCGCAGACACATATTAACACAGACATACCGCTAAAGCAAGCACACAGCACACACCCACAAAAATGTATCATCAAACTAAAAATCTGTTTTAACCACCGCAGGAGCTCGTCTCCCACAGGGCTCATCAACCCACACACAATCACTCGGAAAGGACAGCTGTGACAGGACAACCCCAGTGGAGCATCAGCGCTAAGCATTGTGGGTGCTCAAACTTATCTCCTCTCTCTCTCTCTTCTTCAGGTAAGGGGGGGACAGAGAGGAGAGCAGTGGTGTTTTTGGTTTTGGCTTTGGTTTCTGCTGAGCAGTGGTCAGTTACGGGCATGTATAGCTGCAGTAGCTTCCGGACAGTGTGACAAAGTGTGTGTGTGTACTCACAGGAAAATAAAAGCTAGGCCAGGGGCTTTGTTGTGAGGAACTTGTAGTATATGCATGAGGACCAAACCTGAGCGACCCCGGTGAAGAGCAACAGGACAACCTGATCCTCAGCTCTCCTTTCTGAGGCACACAGACACAACAGCTGGCTTTGAGGAATCCACCCAGTTTTTAGTTAAAGGACAATTCCGGCGCAAAACGAACCTAGGGGTTAATAACAGATGTGTACCCACTCTGTCACTCTCTGGGACATGTTTTCATGCTAATCAAATCTGTTTGTAGCTTGAAACAAGCTAGCACGGACCGCTGATTAGCTTACAACGCTAGTATTCGGGGCACAGAGAAAGTAAAAACAAATCGCTTATTATACCACTAAAAAGGCTCAAAATATTACCACACTTCAATGGTAGCATAATGAGGGTCCTTTAATGTTAACCGAAGCATTGAGAACATTGTAAGTGTACAGACAGTTTATTAAAAAGATAGTTTAGAAAGACAGTAGCTTCCAAGACGGCGGCCGCCTGTATACGAGAACGCGACTGTCATTTCAAACTACAAACACATTTGATTAGCATGAAAACATGTCCCAGAGAGCGACAGAGTGGGTACACATCTGTTAATAACCCCTAGGTTCATTTTGCGCTGAAATTGTCCTTTAACCAAGATAAGTTGTTTGTTTAAGCAGCAATTACGACTTATATTTATGTTTATAGTGGCTGCAGTAGTTATGGCGGGAGTAGTCTATATCAACGACGTTTCATTTCCGGGATTGTTCAGGTGCCACCGGAAATTCCGCCGGATGTCCCTAATTTTAGCCAGATGTCCCTCACCTTCCGCTTCCTTTGTGTTGGCGTCCTAAACTCCTGTGGATTTATGAGGACCATGGTTAACTGCTCCTCAGATCACTGCAGGGTAAATCCAGACAGCTAGCTAGACTATCTGTCCAATCTGAGGGAGATGACGCTCTGATTGTTTTTGACACTAAGTACAACCCTTTTGAACCATGCGCCCGGCGCACGGACCCTTTTTTCCGCCATCAAACTAGCAAAAGTGGATTGGACACACCCTAAATGCACCTGCGCCAGGCGCAAAAAATAGGGTCCTATGTGTGTTGAGACAAAACGTGTGGTACATTTTAGAGGCACAAACTGAGGTCAAGAAGATGCATCCGCTCAAAAATGTTTCAGCTTGATCAAAAGATTATCGCTCCTCCGAGGGCTTTAATAGTTAGTTAGACGTTACCTTTTATTAAAACGTGCTAAAACTGTCACGACATCATGACAGTAACACACAAGACAGATTATCTCTGAACAAATCATGTACCTCTGCCTCCTCCTGGTGCTCCTAATGGCATCTGCAAGTTTCCCATGCGCCCAAAGTTTAACCAATCAGAGCCGAGGAGTCTCTAACGCAGTCTCAATGACTGCTCGTGAACTGCTGCCAAACTAGGCAGCTCTGATCAAATATAAATCAAGATTCTGTTACTGTATTGCCTATTCCTCGCCTCAAATGTTTCAGGAACATATCTTAGTATACTGCTCAGCTGTAAAATGAGAAAGTTTATGACCAAGTCAAGCCAAAACCAACCACCGCTACCGATAGGCTGGAGAAAACATTCTCATTTTTTTTGAGTTGAGAAATAGGCAATACAGTAACAACCACCTACCAACTGTAGCTTTAATCTAACGTCGACAGACGAAAGAGAGACGACAAAGAAAAAAGGAGCGAGACTGAAGGAAAATAACAGAAAGAACTGGAGTTCCTGGTAAGTTCTGAGAGCAGTCAGAGACACACTGACCACACACATTGCTGGCTAGCTGACATCGAACATCTGTACAGTTGGTACAGCGACAGGGGTGAACATTTGCTTTGCTTTCTGTATTTAGACCAGGATTTGTAAAGTGATGCTAATTTCTTCCCCATGTTCACACTTTTCTGGCAGGGCCATTGCATGAAAACTGCTTAATATGCGAGGAGCAACTAAAGCTCTACAAATATATTGATGTAAAAGTAAAACAACATCTCAAACGCCATTATCTTTTCAAAGCCCCATCCTTGCAGCAATGGAGGGATCCAAGTTGTGTGACATGCACACATTCCTCACAGGAATAGCTTAACTTTTCCAATAGAAGTCAATGGAAGCAGATGATTGCCCTATACCTGCAGGACTAACACTATAGAAGATAGACTGAGGCTTTTACTTCTCTTGGCTTAGTATCTCGGCTAGACTAAGTTAATAATTCCTTTAAGGACATATAAAGTGTAGGACTCTATAGGCTGCATAATAAAAACTAACAATTTATTAACTACTAATAAATGTGCAGCAGTAGTATAAATCTACAGTTGGCACCAGCAGGTCCACATGACAGAGTTGTTTCAACAGTACAATGCTGACCGACCATGTCAAACGATCAAGCTGACCCAAGATGTGCTCTGCCCTAATCTTCTGATTGGTAGGAGTGCACAATGCCGTTTGGAAACACACATCAGCTGGCTAAAGTGGAAGAAATTACAGCAGACTGCAAGGGAGATAAATCCAACTTGGATCCGATTTGGATCTGCCGAATTTCCTTCTCTTTCTGTTCTGTTGCTGTTTTCTCTCACTTGTCTTTCTGCATCATCTCCTCAGTCTTCCCTTCTGTTCCTTTTTTTTTACCCCTTCCCTCTCTAGTACATCATGTACAACTTCTTTACAGGCAGACATTCTCAACTGTCAGAAAACAAATCCTCGATAAAAAATAAAAAAAGATCTACCCAGAGTGAATAAAAAAAATTCTCTGCATCCATTTTTTTTCATTTATTTCTAGATAATAGAAATTTCCCTTGAGTCGATGGACTCAAGGGAAATCCCTTGTCCTGAAATAGCCCGGTTGTTTGGGTAGCGTGTTTACACTCTGCCACCCCAATTTGGGCATGGTGGCGGGAGCAGAAGATAGGCCAGACCATGCCTGCTGCTGATAGCCAGACAATAATAGACACCAGCAGCACAGAGGGGGATCTCAATTACATTGCTTTAAACAGAGTGTAAATGGAACACAGCAGTGGATGTTGATAGGAGGAAAAGGGGTAATTGTGTGTGTGTGTCCACCAAAATTGTATCGTACCACGGCTGCATTCGTCAGCTCAGAATTGTATCGGAAACCTGCGCTTTAGTAGCAAACCTCTAAACTAGTATCATTAATGACATCCATAACAATACCAGTATGGAAGTTCAGGGGTGCCAATATTTAAATAAAACCATTCCATCAAATTTAAATTTAATTTTCTGTCTGTAAGCACTGCGTTCATGTTCATCTTTAAGAATAGGTGATTAATGCCAAGATGGAAATCCTTTCTCCATCCTTAACTTGAAAATTAAATCCCAAACTATACTTTTAAATACAAACTTTTATTATGTCCTTAATTTAGCTTATTTTTCAATAAAAATGAAATGGAACAAGAGTCTACAGCTATGCTAGCAGGTCTGTGAGGCTATACTTAGGCACAGCCGAGCTTTGGGCTAATGCTAAAATCAGCATGCTTGTATGCTCACAATGTAACATTCAGATGTGTATTGGGCTAACAGTTTACCTTATTCATCATTCATTATATTGTGTTACAGCCCGGTCTCACGGCAGTTCGTGTAAATGTCACGTTATTTGAATCTATTGATTTGTGTTCACGGCGACGTTTTTCTCGTTTTTTTCGTGGTGACCAACACGAAAATGTGAAGTAATGTATTTTAATGAGAAGCATATTTCGTGTCCACAGCAGGAAAATGTTAGGGAGTATTATAAAAAGCGAAAATCCGCGTAGGGAGGTTGGTCGGGGCGGTGGGTGGGTCAAACAACACAGGACTTTCACCTGGGCGAGCGGGGATCGCGTCCGGCGTGTGGCGCTTTGTTTCCCGGGGATAGTGGCGATTCAGCGGGCCGCCTTACGGCTTATGGAGCGTCATTTTCGGCCATTTCCCAGCCGTCTCCCGCCGTTTATTGTAGTGCGTCGCCAGCGGGCCGCCTCCCAGCTTATGGAACGTCATTTTCCCAGCCGTAAAAAATGAGAAAAACGTCCCCGTGAACACAAATCAATAGATTCAAATAACGTGACATACAACGTGACATTTACACGAACTGCCGTGAGACTGGGTTGTGTGTTAGCATGCTAACTTTTGCTAATTAGCAAAAACAAACAAAAAATAGCTGAGGCTGATGAAGACCATCATCAGAGTTATTACATTTCATCCTGAGGGGGACATAAGTGTGTGTACCATCCAATATTTGTTGAGATATTTAACCAAAACAACAATTCATGCTCCACACTGTAAGCTAATAAATGCAAAGTTACGTTTTCCCTTTTTAAAAATTATGATGCTTTTCCTTTTCAAATTGGTTAAGATAATGTGTATCCTGAACTTAAAAATAAAATAAATAAGTACAATAAAAATTGTATTCTATTCGATTGAATGACTTCAATTTAATATTGGCAGTCCTGGACTTCTATAGGCGGCTAATACATACAATGTATGCAATGTATACAGTACAGACAGTTAAGAGACTATATAGGAGAATCAAACTACAACCACAGGTTTAACCATTAGCCCAGCCAACAGACTCCACTCAAATCCCCATCACAGGCTTGGGCCCCACAGTGGGCAGCTGTGTTTCAACAATTCTGGCTGTGCCAGGCCTCACAAAAATCCGGCACTCGGCCACCCACCACCCCCAGCCCTCCCTCCTTCTCTTCATCAGCCAGAAAAAAACAGAGAATGAGAGAGGGAGATTTTTGGCAGCGTCGGTGCAGCGTTCTTATCCCGAGGCTAGAAAGAAAAAAGAAAGGGGTGGCGGGCTGGTGGGAAGTGAGCATTCAATCTGAGGTTTGATGCAGAGTCTGCTTTCAAAAAAGGAATAGAAAAGAAAGACACACACAGCAAAGTGATGCAAGTGTTTAAGCACTTTGTTGTCTCTTCTGAACAGTCACTCTGCCCCGGTTAGTTTAAGCAGCAAGATAATCATGCAGGAAGAAGGTTAGAGGACTTTTATGGCGCTTTTCCATTACATGGTACCTGCTCGACTCGCCTCGACCGTACTCGTCTTTTACCTGCCAACAGGTACTTTTTTTAGTATCACCTCCGTCGAGGTTCCAAGCGAGCTGAGGCGATACCAAAAGGTGACGTGAAAACCTGCAGACTACGGATTGGTCGGAGAGAATCGTCACTAATCACTGCGTCATCATTGCTAGCGACAGACGGGGGTGTCCTGAACAAACCCGCCATTTTTAAATAGTTTAGCCAGCGTGTTTTTTTTTTTTTTTGCTGCCTTCAGCTTCTTTTGAAAGCTTTTGAAAACAAAATGTGTCTTCTGGCTGTGGCAACGGCCACATACTGAGGATCAAAAACAACACACCTTCAACGTTCTGTGTGTCGCGTTAGGTCACGGCAGTTTCCTGCGGTGTCGCTATGGCGACCAGCCACGCTCGCCTCACGCATGAGGCAGTACTGAAAATCTGCAATGGAAAATGGAGGACCGGGGAACCGCGGTCGAGTCGAGCCAAGCAGAGCCGAGTAGAGCTGGTACTAGCAGTGGGTAAGCGCCATTAGATGTTGTGACATATTCTCTGGCAGCCATGTTGGAGGTTTCTGTGCTGTTTTAGATGGAGACTGCTTCTTCTGTAGTGATACAACCAGTCACACAACAATATCACTGTACTGTTAACTGATTTGATTAGTACAACTTTTATTTTAAGGGTAAGCGTGATGGTGTTTGGCATTGCATTGCTTCCCTTTCCAGTAGTTCTTGTCATAGTAAGTTCACTGAAATTTCAAAACAATACCCAACATGCATTTCCATTTAGCCCTACTGGTATTAAGCCATGCTGGTTCAACAGAGGTTTTGAGATTTTAATTGTTGAGTCTTCAATACACCATCACAATACAGAGAAAGTGAATGGAATTCCATTTGCGGTGCACAAAAGAAATGACAAATTACTAATGAAAAATGTGATTGCAATGTCTCTTTCCAAAGATATCTTGTCATTCAGGATAATCCACAGACCTTGCTGTGAACAGTTCTTACTATTTTGGGTTATGGTCATCAGTTTTAATTATTTGAACTTTTGTTTAAAATCATGTTTTTTTGTTTGGTACGGATGGCTCTAAATACACCAATACCCATAAGCCTTGGCTGCAGTTCCTATGGAGAAGAAGCCAGTGGTTGATGTAACTGGGAACAAAGTGCCCCAGGTGCCTCTGAAGAATTTTAAGCTCTGTGATTGGATGTTCACCAGAATGCTCATTTAAAGTTGATATCTTTACATTGGCTTGTACCTTTGTCTTATTCTTTTTTAATTCATTTTTTTTTTTATCACATTACCAGATATTTTATATCACAGTTACTCATCTTTTGGAAAAGCTCCAATTGCCTGAAACCTGATATGGTGAATGCACAAAATAAACTGGACTTTTACTTCCCACTTCAGTACTCTATTGAATTGGGTTGGCAGCAAAACTTTCAGCAGTGAAGATCTCAAAACCTCTGTAAATAAAACGGATCCATCTAGTATCTGCATGACGCAATATCACTAAGGGCAAGTTAGAAAATACAGCAGATCATTTTTGTAATTTGGGTGGAGTGGCCCTTTTTAGGACATGTGCAGGTAGCATAAGCTTAGAATTTATTATCTGCATTAGTGTATTTGATAAATGATCTAGCTGGTTTGTTAATCAGCCAAACAGGACCGACACTTAAGAGTTATCCTGCTACTGTTGTAAATTCTACTATTATTGAGAAGAATGCAACCTCCAAGCTGTGGCTACTGAGAGTTCTGACACGCCACTGTAAAGCCTCCATAGGGAAGGATGAGGAAAACAGGTAGAGAAGGAGGGCCAAATGAAGGAGGGTGGTTAGTTAATTAAATGGAGGGTGGGAAGACAGAGCTGCAGTGCTTTACATACCCCTGAGTCTACAGGCAGCTGAATTAGACTCGGCTGGACATGCAAGTCCTCCCGCTTGGTCACTTCCTATAGTGGAAGTGATCGGTGCAGCCGGACAGGAGAGGGAGGCGCACACAGGAAAAGAGGCATAAAGGTGAGAGGTTGAACCACAGCAGTAGACAAGAGCAGAAGGAAAATTCAGAGAGAGTTAAAAGAAAATTCAGCCTTTTACATTTTGACTTTACCATGCAACATCTCAGCATATCAAAGCAATAGGGGTGTCACGGTTCTCCAAATCCCCGATTCGATTTTAAGGTCACAATTCATTTACGTTTACATTTATTTTTCAACAGGGACGGCAATGCCACAATAAGAGCCACTAGATGGCAGAAGGGTACAGTTGGAGTTTCATGGAGTGCCATTGAATGCACCATTAGTTTACAGAGGTGCGCATGAAGGCACTATGGAGTCCGGAAGGCAAAATGTCACCACACCGTTAACTTCAGGGAAGCAGAGGATTTTCCATTTCTGTTGTTTCTTCGTCATCTCGCAGTAGCCATTGTGTCTGGAAAAATGCAGATGCAGGCTACCGGTAAGCTAACGTTACCTGCGTCTTTGGCTGCATGCTACCAGCCGTTAAGCTAGGCTGTGTCTGTTGTTGTTTTGTTCTTTGGATGTGCGCAAGTAGGCAAGGGTGGAGAGAGGAAAAAATACTAGGGGAATCGTTGATCCTGCTTATGATTTTAATAGTCTAAATCGAAAGCTCATTTTGATTGATTTTCGTTTTAAAATCAAAATCGCGACACCCCTACAAAGCAACTGTCCTGGATCACATTGTGCTGTCAAACTGCACTGCACATGTGTATTTCCGCCACTTGAATCAGTTGAAAGCATGAAAAGTCAAGACAGCAAAGAGTAGAGGTGATGGGCACAGCCATGGCATTTTTACCCTCCATTGGTCCATTGGTGTTTTGGATGAAAATCATTCAGATCAGAAAGCAGTAATGAAAATGATCTTGACATATAAGTTTAATGAGCTATGCATTGTTCAGGACATATTGTGTTCGGCATGGAAGCATTCCTGTGCAGCTGACTTGTCAAGAACGTACAGTTTGTGCGCTTCCGTGTGAAATGTGCATGTTTGCATTTGTGAAATGTGTGTTTATTGTCAGAGTGAGAGGTGTAATAAAAAAAAAGAAGAACAGGTCTTGTCTCTCTGCTGTTAATAGGTCTCCATAATGAAACAAATTGGTCTGTTGCACTCTCTGCAGCGGATATTGGATTCTGTCACATGGACGCACTGTCACAACCTGACGGAGAGACACAATGACAGAAAGAGATGGATAACAGGAAGACAGAGTATGGAGTAGATGAAGAGGATGGAGTTAAGTAAAGAAAATAAATGCAGGCAAAGAGGACTGAAAGAACACCTCCTTGAGATGATTTCCCCTCTGCCTTTATGTCCAAAGCAATATGTACATTAGAAGTGATACAATTTTGCGCGACTGTGTGTCTTGGTTCTATAGCCGTACATCTCTCCTGGCTTGGCTCACATCATTCAAGTGCCCGTTACCTAGCAACCCTGACGCAGGGAAAGTTTGGCTGCCTAAAAATAAACTTAGTGTTTGCAGAAAAGGATGTCAAGTTGAAAAAGGAGAGGGGGAATAAAGCCGATAGTTCTGTGATGATACAGAAGAGCACAGGGGGAGAACAGAGCACAGAGCTAATAGACCTTTAGGGGTTTCTACATTTGGTTGTGTTTGTGTATGAGAGTGTGTATATGTATGTGTTAGCGGTAGCGTAGTTTGGTGTTTTTAGAGCTTTTTTTAATAAAGAATTGCTGTCTGCTGCAGCTGAAAATGAGACTATGCGATAGATAGATGTGTCTGAACCAAAATAGCAAAGTTGCCGGCCGGTAAACCCAAAACAACATGCTAAAAGAGGCACAAAAAAAAGCTAGCTAGTTAAACTAGCTTCTTAGCGTTAGCATTGTTTGCCACTAGTCGTTTCTTTTTGTTCATGTCTTTATTAAAAACAGCTGAGTCGTTGCCAGCTCCTGCACACTCATGCTGTGTCTCAATTCGCGCACATCTGTACCTACACTTTCTATTTTAAGTGCGTAGTATTCACACTGACAGAGTAGGCATAGCAAAATGCAGTGCACTACGAGTACCTGGATGCTGCACTACTAACGCTGGACACTACTTGCCCTCAACGGTCGCCATCTTTGATACAAAGCAAAAAACATGTGTGGAGGAAAATGCAACAACATGTGTTTTTATTTATATATACTACTATACTGTAGTCAGATAGTGAAAAAACAAGACGGTATATATTTTGGCGGGCGAAAATAGGTGGAGGCAATACTCTGCCTGGCTGCAATTTACCATTAATAATAATAATTATAAGAGTAATTTCCAGTCAGTGCATGGCGGACATTTTACCCTGTTGAAATGTACGCACTACACAAGTGAGTACATAGTGTACGCAAGTATCTGAACTGAGACACAGCATCAGTGTTGTGTTCATCCTACATTGTAGAAAGGAGGGAGGCTAGCTAGCGTTAGCTGTCTTTCTTTCATGTATCCAGGGAGGCTAGCTAGCGTTAGCTGTCTTTCTTTCATGGATACAGCTGTGGTGATGGCAAATGAACAGTGTCAAAACTCACTGCAAATGAAGTCCTTTAACCACGGTACTCCGTATGTTACCCAGTGTTTTGAATCATGATTCAAATCATGAATCAGAGTAACGTAGGGAAAAACGTAGAAAGTGCTCAAATCACAGATGGAGCTAAGCAACGGCTAACAGCGTTGGCCCTCAAGTGAGCTGTTGGAATTTAAGTGATATTATGAACTATCTTTAGGTCGACATAGATGTCGCACCGATCAAATTACAGTACCAATATTGTCAGATGGTACCAAAAATGCACACTGCCCGGTAAACACTTTTAAAAGGGGTGCTATCACAGCAAAAATGTTCCTTTTGCTAATTACAATTTTGCCCAAATAAAACAAGTCAAAAAGAACAAGGATGTATTAAACTGATGTCAGTTGGACTTTAAGAAGTCACCAGACATGCATTAATTCCAGTCTTGGCCTGCATGTAAAGCCTTCCTCTTAAACAGCTTTGGTGATTGCCTCCCACCTCCTATGTGATTCCATTTACCAAAGTCATGCACTTCATATTTGTACAGCAGATAGGCACAATAGGAGGAGAAGCCCATTGAAATGAATCCATATTTTATGAGGCTGTCAACCTCTCCCCCTGCCGCCCCTCATCTATTCTCTCTCCTCTTAGCCCAAGAGCCAAAGAACGTCAAAGATCAAAGCATAGGTGCTTAAACGAAGAAAGAGAGGGGGAAGACAAGTAGACAGCCAGAGATACTAGGCTGAATACTCGTGTGATTTACTCTCTCCAACTCGTCTCACCCTCTGTTTCTTTCTCTTAGTTGCTCTATCCATCTCAAATAAAGACCTGTATGCTACAAATGGGCTGACAAGTAAACAAACGTCGCTCAATGAGTTTCAACCTCTTTGCTCCCCCAAAAAAAGTTCAGGGAAACTAAACACTACCAGTTTCTTGCCCTTTTCTGTCTTAGAGAAAAACCACTAACATGGTGCTGGGGTTAAGAACATTACACTTTAGTTGTATGACATATGAAGAGTTGTACTAAGGGAAAAGATCAGGGGGGGGCATGAAAAGAAGGTATCCAAGCATGAGACTGATGAAACAGGGGATGTGGGCTGATGCACCGTCTAGTCCAGCAGACATAGTTTTCTTATGATGTGCTTTATGGCATGACCGTATTGGCAAATAAGCAGAACACTAATGAGGATGACTGCTGAGATAGTGGGAAAGAGTGGGAGGAGAAGAGGCTGACAGCGAGATGAAGATGAAAAGGAGTGGAAAAATGAAACGCTGAAACTAGTGTTCTCATGTCCTCAAATAACCCGCTGCAGAGAGTGTAAGAAAAGGTAAAGGTTAATGAAATAATACAGTGTGATTTTTGTTATGGATGTGTGGGTGTGGACATCCATCCGTTAACGTTTTTTGTGCCTGCAATAAAAAATTATTTTTGAGTAATTTGGCCTCATGTTCCAGTCTTAAAACCAATTTGTTTTTCTAATACAACAAATTGGCAGGGCAGAGTAATGATACGAATATATTAAAGCTAGTTTTATATAAATCACTTTCACCCTCTACAGAAATCATTTGTGGTAAGACCTGGAAGCAAGACACATTCAACAAGTTGACCTGCATTTTAAGGGCAACTTTTTTTTAACCTGGACCCTATTTTCCTATGTTTT
The DNA here is from genome assembly GCF_008315115.2 of Sander lucioperca. Classification (NCBI taxonomy): domain Eukaryota; kingdom Metazoa; phylum Chordata; class Actinopteri; order Perciformes; family Percidae; genus Sander; species Sander lucioperca. The sequence goes on along the minus strand of NC_050194.1, from coordinate 9,558,475 downwards.
TGATCCTGCTAATGGGCAATTGCGCACCTTCAATTTCCATCCACGAAAAGCGCAGTTTTTTGCCACTGAGATGCTCAGATTATTGTTGTAAGTGTCTAGCAACATTATGGAAAGGATCCCTACAGACGTCGACCTTTTTGTAAAGAGTAAAATCCTTTTTGTTTACCATGTAACATTCCCCTAAATCACCATCGCCAAACCTACCAGACTCCATTTAAATAAACAGACACACTTTATTTAAAGTCGACAGAAACAAAATAATACTATCAAAAGCCGTCTTGGTTTGTCTTTCCACTGTTCCAACAATCACCACTCTTGTCGAAACAAGCCCTTAATTCACCCACTTACATGTGGAAATATGCTGGCTCTATACACGCTAAAAGTATTGTTTATTTCAATGGAGTCTGGTGGGTTTGGCGATGGCAATGGCTATGGCTATGGCAATTTCGGTGCTGTTTCTAGTTAAACATTTTAAAAAGATTTGACTCTTTACTCTTTCCATAATGTTGTCAGACACTTGGCATAACAATCTGAGCCTGTCAGCGACAAAACTTTTAATTGCCCTATAGGATTACATTGCAGCCCGGACAAAATAGCTCAATAATTTAAGATGGTTGTTTAGTAGTTTTGTGCATGTGTGGCCAGCAACATTTTACCTCGGTCTGGAAACCCTCGACCAAGATGGCCACCAGCAAGTTGAAGAGGACGTAGTTGCCAAAGGTCATGAGCGCAATGAAGTAGAGGGCGGCGACAGGAGTGGTAGAGGCCATGCCGTTATATAACACCTTGTTCCAGTCCTCCTGGGTTAGGATCTGGAGGAGAGGAGAGGAAAAAGACCACACAAACACATCACAAGACTGACAGGTTTGAAGTGCCTTGTTCAAGCTGGACAACCGCTGCTCAGGGAAACGGTTAAATCCTGTGATATTTCAGAGGTTGTGTGTTGATGAAGTTCAAGTTCTAGTAAGTACAGTATGCCTTGTATTTCTATGTCAAAACTATAAATGCATTTTATGCACCACAGGTTTTTCATTTAAAAGGACACAACACTGAATTGTAAAAGCTTCCATGACTATGTACAATGGATAAGGGAAGCTGCAGTAAACCATCCATGTGTAACAGAGATGTCAGTACAGTGCAGCGTGACATGCTAACACTCTACATCGTCCCTGATCAGATGTTACACTGAATTATACACGGGTGCTATATTAAGGCTGATAAATACTATACAGCACGATAGATATATAATGGGTGAATGGTTAGACCCGACAGAAAGCCTAATCACTAACACAAGGAAACCTGCAAGAGGCAGACCTTCTTAAAGTGCTCATATTAGGCTCATTTTCAGGTTTATAATTGTATTTAGAGGTTGTACCAGGATAGGTTTACATGGTTTAATTGTGAAAAAAAAAAAACACCATATTTTTGTTGTACTGCACATTGCTGCAGCTCCTCTTTTCACCCTGTGTTTTGAGCTCTCTGTTTTAGCTACTGTTTTAGCATCACACTTCTGTTCCATCTTTGTTGGGAGTCGCACATGCTCAGTACCTAGGTAAGGACTACTAGCCAGTCAGAAGCAGAGTATGAGGGCGTGCCATGCTAGTAGCTAGGCAAGCATTATAACGTGTGTTACAAAGTGACGCACGTTTGTCTCTGAAGTAAAGGCTGGACTACAATAGAGCTGTTTGGAGCAGTTTGTGAACAGTGTTTTCTATTGGAGATGGTAAGTCCCTTTGGGGTGGACTTTGGGCTTTTTCACTTAGTAAACCTATAACGTGCACAAAAAGATATAACACAATAAAGAACAGGGAAAAAGCCAAAAAGCATAATATGAGCTTTTAACCTACGTAAAGATACATGGAAATCATAGACTGTAAAATTGTGGATGAAGCCGCTATGACATCACTCATTGGTTTGTGGACTGCCTTTTTGAAGCCTCGAATTTGGCAATACGAGTATCGTCACCTTGTTTTTTTTGTAACCGAATGTGATGATTTTTGCAAAGAGGGTGGAGTTGGGAAGGATAACTCGGCCAAGCCAATCATATTTATGGTTGCAATGGCGCTGTGCTAGGCTAAACGCCAAAGGGGGAAAGTTGCCTATTTTGAACGCTTTTGAAGCAAGTGCATGTACGGCAGAACAGAAAATCTGCAAACCTTCCCTTAAGTTACCAGCTAACCCTGCTTTATCTTCCATTTTTAAAATAAATGGGACCATAATTTACAAAATGAACATCATGCTGTATTGAAGAAAACTTGAAACAAGCGTTTGAGTCCATAAACTCATTATGAAAAAAAAAAATTAAGCTGATAAATCATGGCAGAAGTAGGGTCATTTTCCCATCGACTTCAATAGAAACTGACTTCATTTTGCAACCGGTGGAGTCGCCTCGTGCTAGAAGGTTTAAGCCACTTCCATTATTGCTTAGATTTCAGACCAGGAAGCTTGGTCCATTATTTTACATTCTATGATGGAAATGGAAATTAGACAGAGTGGAAGAAAATGAGGAAGATAGATAAAGGCCATACAGGGAGGGTGAGTGAAGAGGAATATTTGATTTGATATATTTTATTTATTAGGAAGTAATTGTCTTTTCAGCCTCTGAATGGGGACAAGTTCAGTCAGCACCAATGGAGCAGGAAGATGTTTACTGCTTAAGGGCTCTTCAGTTTGCAGTGTGATCACACAGGAAGTTCAAGCTTCCAGATGGTAGATGGACTTGCATACCTTAAGGTCATGCTGCTGTTGATTTTTTACTATCTCAACACACTGTGAAGTCAGGCATAAAGCTGCAGCTAAATTGGCCATAACAAAGTGAAATGTTAGTGTTTAAAAGAGTAGAAAATGGTTTATGCTCACCTGGAAGACTGTCACTATAGCCCAGAGAAGAGAGTCAAAGTTCTTTCTGTCTGGCAGAGTGTCTCCATCGGCCTCACATCCAAATTTACAACCAAACAGATGCATCCCCAGGATACTGACACAGAGGGAGGGGGAGCCAGGAGAAAACAAACAGGAAAAAGAGGGGTAAATGTTTACATCAGGCCAAGCCATTAGATACAGTACAAATAAACAGAAATAAACACGCTGAAAAGACTTGTTTTGACTCCACCATACTAATTATACCTGCTGCTTGTGAGACAGCTGAGGCAGTATGTACTGAGCATGAATGGTAATTTCTGCCCAGGGGACTAAATATAAATATAGCATTCACACGTTAGTTTTATGACCAAAAAAAGTTAAACAATAACATCATACATGGAGTACTGTCAGTCAGGCAAGTTGGACCATAATGCACTGTGGCAGTAATTTTGCCAAGAAAGGGAGTGGAAATGGATTGCTTATGTCAGGTTAAATTCAGCACCATGGAGAGCGTCTCACACCATGTCAATGACACTTTATACTCATTCAAACAAAATGAGATCACTGGCATTACAAACAAAGGCACAATTCCATCCAACTAAAAGGTATTAGGTATGTACTACTTTGGAAATTAAGGCAAGGCAGCTTTATTTATATCGCACATTTCAGCAGCAAGGCAATTCAAAGTGCTTTACATAAAACATTAAAGAGCAGTTAAAGCGATTAACATTTGTAAAAGAGAATATAAAAACAGCTAAAATAGAATAAGACAAGTATTAAATAGAAGAATAAAAGTTACTGCTTCTCTTCATAGTCATCAGATTCATCTACCAACCCTTATAGAACTGGCTCAGGTTTGCCTTGCACCATCTCTTAATTATGCTGTTATAGTTCTAGACTGCCGGGGGACTTCCTTTGACACACTGAGCTCCTCTCTCCTCTCTCTTTCCATCTGTGTGCATCCATGTCCCAGAAATGCTTGTTACTAACTTAGCTCTGGGGAGCTTATTCCCCGGAGTCCTTATGTTTTTTTTCGCCCAGCAGTTTTCCTTGGACTAAATCATGGTTGTAGCTGTCGCCGTGGTCCTGCTCCACGCCCTGCTATGCCCTGCTACACCCTGCTACGCTCTGCAGTGCCCTGCTATGTCCTGCTATGCCCTGCAGTGCCCTGCTACTTTCTGCTACGCCCTGCTACGTCCTGCTACGCCGTCTGTCACATTACACGTCTGTCCGAGGTTTCTCCCTAAAAGGAAGTTTTTCCTCGCCACTGTCACACTAAATGCTTGTTCTTGGGGGAATTACTGGACTTATTGGGTCTTTGTAAATTATAGAGTGTGGTCTAGACCTACTCTATCTGTAAAGTGTCTTGAGATAACTCTTCTTATGATTTGATACTATAAATGAAATTGAATTGAATTGTAAGAAATTAACAATTACATGATTTAAAAGAAATGAGAGTTGCTGCAGTTTTCTGGGAATTTGTTCCAGGTATGTGGTGCATAAAAACTGAACACTGCTTCTCTGTGTTTAGTTCTGATTCTGTGGACAGACAGCAGACCTGACCCAGATGACCTGAGAGGTGTGGATGGTTCATAATGTAGCAGCAGATCAGAAATGTGTGTTGGCCCTAAACCATTCAGTGCTTTATAAACCAACAGAAGTATTTTGAAATCAGTTATTTGAGAAACAAGAAGCCAGTGTAAAGACCTCAGAACTGGAGTGATGTGATCTACTTTTTTGGTCTTAGTGAAGACTTGAGCAGCAGCGTTCTGAATTAGCTGCAGCTGTCTAATTGATTTTTTTAGGGAGACTTTTAAAGACACCGTTACAGTTATCGAGTCTACTGAAGATAAAAGCATGGGCAAGTTTTTCCAAATCCTGCTCTGACAGAAGTCCTTTAACCCTTGATATATTCTTAAGGTGATAGTAGGCTGACTTTGTAATTGTCTTAATGTGGCTGATGAAATTCAGGTCTGAGTTCATGACTCCACCAAGATTTCTGGCTTTGCTGATTAAAGCTGAGCGTGGACTTTTAATTGTTCCTCTTTGCCTTGAAACACATTTCAGTTTTTTCTTTGTTTAATTTTAAAAAGTTCTGCATATTCATTTGTTGATTTCTTCAATGCACTTACTCAGTGTTTTGTATTGGACCATAGTCGCCTGTTTATATGGTTATGTACATATCAGTGTGTTGTCCGCATAATTATGGTAACTTATATTGTTGTTTTCCATTCTCAGAGACAGTGGAAGCATGTAGATATTAAACAGAAGAGGCCCTAGAATGGAGCCTTGGGGAACTCCGCATGTCATATTTGTCTGTTCAGATGTGTAATTACCTGTAGACACAAAGTAGTCTCTATTCTTTATGTAGGATTTAAACCAGTTTAGTACTGTGCCAGAGAGTCCCTGCCAGTTTTCCAGTCGGTCTAGTAATATGTTGTGGTCGACCCTGTCAAATGCAGCACTGAGATCAAGTAATACTAAGACTGAATTTAAAGAATTAGTTCAACAATATTAGCTTTCTTTCCGAGAGTGAGATGAGACGAAGTATAGAGCTAGAGCTGGGAGCTGACTAGCATAGCTTGGCATAACGACTAGAAGCAGGGGGAAACTGTTTGTGGTTTTAGACATAGCTAGTATTTAGTGTAACTGTTTCCTGGCTATCAATGTTTATACTTCCACCGTGGTTGTTTGTGCAGTGTCTCTGCTGGTTGCCTGGAAACCTCACTCTGATGACAAGGCTCTGGGAAGTCACAAGGTCTTTAATAAATAGCTTTAGAATTTGTTTTAACAGTTTAACATGTACAAATAGAGTGGTTTGAGAGGAGATAGGGACGAGAATAAAGGAAAAAAGAATAAAGGAAAAAGATGAGACAAATAATGGAAGATTGCTATGTCATTAGCAATATGCTAAGTTTTGATAAAAGTCTTGTCAAGCAGAAGCAAGATAACAGCACACTGAATGTCATCATTACTCATTACACTATTCTTAACAGGACAAACAGAAAGAAAGAAAGAAAGTTCACTGCTATATACTGTACAGTAAGACAGCTAATCGGGGGTGTTATTCTTATGAACCAGCAATCTTTTCTTCAGAAACACACTGAAGCTCAACTGGAGCTGAGGGATCAATGAGCAGGCCTCTGCTGTGTCAACTTGGCAACTCTTCACTCAAATCAGAGGCTGTTTATATATGCATATACAAGGCCCCCGGAAATCTGTGTGTGTGTGTGTGTGTGTGTGTGTGTGTGTTTGTGTATGTGTGACTCCGCTCAACTGCATGCATACCCTCACAAATGTGCACTCACATGTACACACATCCCAACAAGCTGCTGAAATGAAGCACATGCACAGATAAACCACACCAGGGATAAACACACACACACACACACACACACACACACACACACACACACCCAAACACAGTTAAAGGTGCCGTAGGTAGGATTGTGAAGATCCAGGACTTAGCCAAAGAATTTGAACATCGACAACTTCTCAGTCCCTCCCCCCCTTTCTGCTAAAGGTGAAACGGTCTCCTAAGCCCCTCACCCCACAAGGGAGAATGAATGCATGTGCATGAGCAGTGATTGACATGCAGTTAGACACCCCCACTGGCCCTGATTGGTGAATCAGAATAGGGAGCGGTGGATTTTTGCAAATCGCACTACAGGCTGTAGGTGGTGCCAGAGGAGCCAGATTTTTTTTTTTTTAATTACCTGCTTAATGTAGTTTTACTCGTAAATAGGGTCAGTTTCAGCAAATATGACAGAAAGTTAGTTAGTTAGTTTATAAGTCTTACCTACTGCATCTTTAAGAGTTTAACTAATTCTTGGTTGTGAGTATATATTTTTGGGGGTTTTAAGAGTAGCAACTAAGATTGCAGTTAATAAAGTACAGATGAAAACACATTAAAGGAAAAACCAGTAAGGTGTAAGTGTCACCAGTAACACCAGTAGGTGTCTCAATAAGGTGTTGTTCCACAGCGAGCCTCCAGAACAGCTTCAATGCTCTTTGGCAAGGTTTTGTGTTTTGTTTGCACCCATCGCACACTACACTCATCTACTGACCTTCCTGGTCAACATAATCCATTCAATTTGTTGTATTTAACGTGTTACTCCTTTTTTTGTCACTGACTTTAGGCCAGTTCATGACATTATATTATTGTTTTCAAGACAGTCACTGGTAGGTGTTTGACATTACTGCATGCTGTCATAATTTGCCAAAAATGGCTTGTAGTAATATAGTAAACTTTAATGCTATAGAGAAATATTTTAGATCTGAGGCTAAGATTCCAGGGGCTTTTAGGGAAATTACTCAATTTTGAAAGAAACCAATGAAGTCTTTTTGATAGTTCCCTGCACATTTGCTCTTATTTCATCAATAAAGCTCTAAAAAGAAAAAGAAAAAAAACATTGATTGCATTTTTTCTTTAATGATATGGTGTGTCTGTTTGTGTGTCAGACAAGTGCACGGAACCTCGACCCATTGGATTTTGCTGAGCTCAGCCACAGGCCTAACCAGGCAGAAAGAAGAGTTGCAGAGGAAAACAAGGAATCACTTTGTCTTGTCACCCCATTGACTGATCTCATTCTTCCTGTCACATATCTGTGCTGAGCTCTGCTTCCCTCTGCTCTTTGGGTCTCATGTTTAAGTCACAATGTACTTATCTAGCAATGGACTTTAATTCCACACCATTGTGCTCACCATCTGCAGAATTAGTTCCACGGTCACTGATCAAACTCCCTTTAGTTTACCCCGACTGTTTTCTATTTTAACTGGATTTGATGTTGTTCCTCCTGCAACAAGGACTAGACAGCTCATCTTTTCATAAGATTGTAAGATCGATACATGTATGTTTTTTTGAGCAGTCTTGTATTAGGTACTTGAAAGCAATACTTAAAGGTACCAGTATCTTACCAGTAAATTACTTTGTTAGAGGTTAAAGCTTTAATGCTTAACTTTTTGATACTAATGAGTGTCCGTTACATTCAAGCCATGGCCAAATGAGTTGCTACAAAGCTATTAAAGACTATCAGCTCCACACAACTCTCTCTGTATTTGTCAGTATGGCTTGTCTCATGTGGATGCACCACCAATGACAGTGGTGTTGTCATTATTTAGAATTCCTCATGGGGGAGACAGAAACTACGCACTATAGCTTTAAAGTCACCTTTTAGAATATTACTTGAGTAAAAGTCTAACTACCTGACATGTATGTACTTACTGATATTAAATTAACATAATTATTAGCAGTAAAAGCAAAAGCTTCCCTATGCTACAACATAATATTCAGGCTTTCCACACTGTCTTAAAAATCAAATTCAAAGTTTGACATTAACATAGAGAAAAACAGAAACAAAACTGTATTTACGTTGGAGACAGAGCTTGCAGCAGGCGCTTCCATGACGCTATCAGTTATTATGCTTTCTTCTCTTCTTTAGTTTTGGAATATGGTTTTGGTGCTTGGCAACAAACAGACATTCCATCACTAACTGGAATGGAGAGTGCATTAACTTGCAATCTAGGAGCAATGATTCGCCAAACCTGCTTTTTTGCAGTCTAAAAAATCCCTTCTGATTTTATTTTGTATTAACGTGTAACAAAAGTAAAAGTATATATATTTCTAAATCGCACAAGGTCTCCAGATGATATAGGGCTTTAGACAGGATGCAAGGCCGCTCCCTCTTCCTCTGCCTACCTGAAGATGAAGATAAAGAGCATGAGCAGCATGCAGAAGGTGGCCACGTTGTCCATGGTCTTCATCAGCACCACCAGCTGCCTCTGCAGGGCCGGCATGAAACGGACCAGCTTCAGCACCCGCATCAGCCGGAAGGTCCTGAGCACCGACAGACCGCCACCCTGCTGACCCACGATCTCCCACACACTGACCAGAGAGAAGAGAGACACACACATGCATTCATGTTAGATCCAAGTTCTTCAAACCCAGATCCCTGCCCAGTCCGAGAGTCGTGAAGAACTAATGCTCGTACTACATCCATCGTCACTATTTCTAAACATGACGTGCTTAGAACTCACTTGTTCAAATAGAGCTACAAAGATTAATCTATAAACTGATTAGTTGTCAACTATCAAATTAAATGGCAACTATTTTGATAATCGATTAATTGGTTTGAGTCATTGAGTCATCATATGAAAAAAAGATAAACATTCTCCGATTCCAGCCCCTGTAATGTGACTTTTAGTTGTGGCCAAAACAAGATATTTGAGGACGTCATCTTGGGCTTTGGGAAACACTGATCAACATTTTTTCACCATTTTCTGACATTTTGTGGACCAAAAAACTAATCGATAATTCGAGAAAATAATTGACAATGAAAATAATTGTTAGTTGCAGCTCTGTGTTCAATAAATATTCAAGACCAGTGCTAGTGCTGCTTAAACAAATTACTTATGTGGCCTTTTTTCGTCGAGAGGACAGTCTCTGTCTTTCATTACCGACACTAACATGTCACACAATAATGGTCAAAACTGTACACAACTTGTAGTTAATTAAACAATGTGGGAAACTGACTAATTAGTCAGTTATTAACTGAAAACAAATGTGTTTTTTGTGGTAAAATTTCCACAGTGAATTGTTGAATATTGGCATGAAAGTGTTATAAAAAACAACTAAATCAAAAATATGATAACATTATATTGGAGAAAGGTGATTTTCATTGAATACGGCCACACACGTAGCTTCTATTCCCTATTATATTTAAAGCCCATAGAAGTGACATATGTGCGCATGCATTTCCTGTTTCAGTGAGATCTCCTGGCATGCCACGGCAGACTTAACAGGTCACTTTTGTTCAACATTTACCTGCCAAGAAAATTCCGGAAAATAGCATTAGTGAAGCACTTCGGAAATGGAGAAGCCATTATTCTAGTGGTGTGTCATGACCGTGTTTATTACCAGACTACAGACTGCAGCATCACTCTCAGAGTGTTTATAGTTTGTTTTTTTACCACTGTGTGTAGTGATATTGTATTGCTTTTCACGGCTGAGTTGGTTTCATTGGATGGAAAGCTAACATGACTGTATTATAGCTTTACAGTTCTCTTGTATAATAATGGGTATGTATATGGGCCTTCAGATTATGTGTTCCCTATATCATTTCATGGCTTGGGGAAAAATTCTGTTCAGCAGCTCACCTGATCACCACGATGATGCCATCGAAGATATTGTAGGGATTCTTGATGTAGCCAAAGGGCCCGTAGACCAAAACCTTTAACAGCATCTCCAGAGAGAACAGGCTGGTGAACACAATGTTACTGATCTCCAACGCATTGGTCAACTCGTCAGGCTGGAGACGGAGACACAAAGAGACAAAGAGAAAGGAGAGGTTAATGCCTGATTGTGACATGTGCCACGCTCCTGTCTAAACCTTGTATCATCAAACTGTAAACCTTTCAGGAGGTAAGAAATTGAATTGTGTTCTACTCATAGACTGTAAAATAATGGATGCAACTTCCGGGGTCTGAAAAGTGAAGCCATTGCGGAAGTGACCTTAACCTGCATTCTATCTAATTTCCAGCAGGGGTGCGACTTCACTGGCTCCAAAATGAGGTCTGTTTCTATAGAAGTCTAAGAGAAAATGATCCTACTTCTCACTTGATTTATTACTCAATAAACATGTTCATAAAGAGTTTATGGTCGCAATCGCTAGATTCAAGTCTTCTTCAATACAGCATGATATTCATTTTGTATCTAACCATGGCCCTGTGTACATTAAAGTAGACCTGCACTTGTTTTTGGGTGTTGTCCATGTTTTAATCTGACATTGACCCTCTCATTGTATATTTTCACTTAATCAAAGTTAATTGGAACATTTTGGTCGCCTAGAAATGCCTTATTCAGCTTTCTGCTAACCAAGCTAGCTAGCGACCGCTAGCGTTAGCTGGGAATGTTTGCCGATTTTCTGTTCTGACGTACATGCAGATGAATGGAGGTAGTATCTGGAGGTCGGCGTTTAGCAGCAAGTAAATCTCCACTGCGTGACTCAAGGGTTAAAAATCGGCAACTTTCCCTCTTTAGCGCTGAGCTTAGCGCAGCGCCATTGCAACCATAAACCACATTGGCTTGGCCACGTCATCCTTCCCCAGCTCCACCCTCTCGTCAAAAATGGGCACATTTGGTTGCAAAAAACAAATCCAAGATGGCGACGGCCATATCAAGGCTTCAAAACAGCAATCCACAAACGAATGGGTGACGTCACAGATGCTACATCCACAAATTTGATGTCCTTGGTTCTGCTTGACTGTGAGCACTTCCTTTCGAACTCCTTCAACAGTGTTGGAATTGCACTTGGGTTAGTGAGGCATTTCTATGACTACAGCAACAACACCTGCTGGGGAAAGCAAACAGCTGAAGAGAGACAGGAAAAGAGAGAGAGAGAGGGGGGGGGGGGATGACATGCAACAAAGGGCCTTGAGTCAGATTCGAAACATGGGCCTCTGGCAAAGGATTGAGCCTACATGGGGCGCACGCTCTACCAGGTGAGCTATAGGCTGCCCCCCAATGGCTCAGTTCAATTTAAATATAACAAATCTGTTTTTTCACACTCATGTGCAAAACGCAATACGGCTAGGGTGTTTGCTCAAAGCTCATCAGAGAATTGGGCTGCCACTCACAGCTACAGTAGATCAAACAACTGGTGTATGTGTGGCTGTATGTGTGTGTGCCAGAAAAACACAGAAAAACAGGCAATGCAGACAGACAAGAGAAAGAACGCAAGCCAGAAGATAAAAGCCGCGGCACATCCAAATGTGACACAGTATGTAAATCAGACATCTACAGCGAGTATCGGTAATTATCGCAGAAGAGAAAAGAGCCGGTGAGAATGCTGTTGTGTGTCTGTGGGCTGTGTAACACCCCAGACAGGCTTCATGAGGCCTTTCATCTCCATGCAATACACAGTTTACACAACTCAAACATGGTGTCATACACACACATTGCACTGAGATGACACAGAGGATGGAAGGTGTTGAGGGCCTGATCTGTTTCTGCATGTTCTCCATCATCAAAGCGTGTGTGTGTCACTGTCTATCTTACAGTGTGTGTGTGTGTGTGTGTGTGTGTGTGTGTGTGTGTGTGTGTGTGGGCTTGTTTAACTATATTTGTGGGGTCCAAAAACCGGGAGTCCAGTATACTTGTGCGGTCCCAACAGCTTAGTGGGGCCAAAATGCTGGACCCCACAAGTTTAAAGGGCTGTTTGAGGGTTAATACTTGGTTGTAGGATTAGCGATATAGTTAGGTTATGGTTAGGGTGAGGGTAAGGGTTAAGGTTAGGCATTTAGTTGTGATGGTTAAGGTTAGGGTAAGGGGCTAGGGAATGCATTATGTCAATGACGGGTCCCCACAAAGATAGTGCCACAAACCTGTGTGTGTGTGTGTGTGTGTGTGTGTGTGTGTGTGTGTGTGTGTGTGTGTGTGTGTGTGTGTGTGTGTGTGCGTGTGCGTCAGAAACATCCCCAGGCTGAACCAGGAGGTAATGTAATGTAATGTAAACACAGTGTGTGTCATTAAGACTGTCCTGGTGGGCTGCCACTATACACCATGACTGTTTAAGCAGCGATTACTCAACACTAGCATGGATACAGAGAGACAGGAATACAGAGATCACATCACCAGTTGAATAACAGCTCATCATGCTGCATTACGGCACCAGTTTGTCTAGAGCACCAAAGTAACAGTGACACAGAGTCAGTCGGTTATTATGAAAAATTGTCACTGGTGTTGCTTTCAGGTCATATGGGAAAATGGTTGCTCCAGTATCCCTGCTTTAAAGCAATTAAAGCAAAGCGTTCATCTGGTACAGTATGTCTAGACTCAGGAGTTACTTAATTTTTCTTTTAAAAACAAACAATAGCACTAATGTTAAGTATCAGAAATTATGTTATGTTAAGACTAACTTAACTCCAGCTGAAAATCATGTTTGGGTTATCTCTTTAAAAAGTCCCATGTTGTATAAAGTGAGATTTGGTCTTTTTGAAATATAAAGTAGGTCAAGGTGCTATATAAATACTTTGAAAGTATCAAAAGGCTCAATCCACAGAGAAATGCACACAGCCCATATTCAAAAAAATGTGCCTTTAAACGAATCGTCAGGACACCTATACTATATTTAGGTAGAAAGTGCCGTTACATTCATTCCACGGCAGCAATAACGGTACAGAAACGCTGATACCGCAAATGCGGAAGACCTAGAAACGCTGACCAATCAGAGCAGACTGAGCTTTTTTCGGGAGGGAGGCTTAAAGAGACAGGCGCAAAAATGGAGCTTTTCAGACAGAGGTTGAATATAAGTAAATTCAGACAGACAGAATGAGAAAAATAAAGTGCTTTTTGAACAATAAAACATGTTAACATGTTGTAGTAGAAACCAGAAATACAAGTATGAACCTGAAAATGAGCATAATATGTCTTTAAAGGAAAAATATGTTTAATTTCAGCTAGAAAAAAAACTAAATTAAAGCTGCAAGCACAATGGACTGGCCCTTGCACCTTTCTGCACATCGGAGTTACTGGCGGGATGCAGGTTGCTGTGCATCTGTGCAACTATTGGATACCGTGCACTTTATTTCCTGCGTGCAGGGTGTGACATTTGAAATGGTGAATTGCAAATGATGTACCACTTCCAATGTCTACAAAAAATAGTTCATGGGTTATGAAAGGGTGTATGGCTAAAGTATAGGAGGCTGCTAGGGTCATTCACTATGTGGTCAGTGTAAGCAGTCAAAAACAAGCACTGTCTACAGAAAACTTCAATAAGAGCATCTTGACAGAATATCTGAGTTTGAACAAGTCAACACTTACAAGTCATTGCTCAGTATTAAGTCATTACTCCCATAAGACCAGAATGCAATAGTAGGCCCTGAGGCAGAACAGAAGGTCCAGCAACACCAAGATGAAAATATTGCACCATAATTTAGAGCCTGACGCCTCTGACCGGAATTGCACTGGCTTATGACACCCTTGTTGTCACTGCTACTTTAAAGTCCTCATACCTAAATCAGGGCTCGACATTAACGCTTGTCCCGCTTGCCCGGAGAAAGTTAACTCTGTGTTCGGGCAAGTGGAAGTGGAATGCCTGCAGATGTCCGATCGGACAAGTAAAAAATAAATGTAATCTTGTGTATAAAAACAAAAGACTTGTTCAGCGGGCTAGCACAAAAAGACCTCCAACAGCGGAGACACTCTTACTCAGGTACCTGTTTACCTGATGGAATTAAATTCAATCAGGGTGGTATTTCGCTGAAGGAAAACTCAATAAAATAGCTTCTAGTAGCTTAATGTTAGCTTTTCATGCTTCGGCTTCCCGGCCTTTTTTGCATTTTCGTGTAATTTAGTCGTTACACCCCTGTATGTAAAGGCCTTTAGTTCAGTGAAAAAAAAATTTAAATGCCGGCCTGTCGCAATATGCAATAAATCAATTAATCGCATGATAAATAAAAATGACCGGAAAAATTTTCATTTTATTTATTGTTTTTGATTGTGTTTGGTTTTTATTCCACTGCATGTTTTGTTAACAGAGACTGAGAGTCCATTTTATGTATTGCTTTTGGTTGTTTTGTTCATTTATTGTGGATATTTAAAATGTCTTCCAGTTCCAGTGTTAAATATTCTTTAGAAATAAAAGTTTATTGATCTTTGAAAAGGTGTACCTACATTATTATGCCATTATTATATTAGATGAAAATGGTCTCAGAACGACAATATTATTGTTTATCGCACTAATTTCTGGGACAATTTCTCATCCAGCAAAATTTGTTATCGTGACAGGCCTATGTAAATGTAAATGTAAATAAACTGTATTTATATAATGCTTTTCTATTCTTAACGACTACTCAAAGCACTTTTACATAGTACAGGAACCAGTCACCATTCACAAACATTCATTCACTGGTGGCTGAGGCTGCCATACAAGGTGCCACCTGTTCATCAGATAAACATTCACACACATTTACACACCGATGGCGCAGCACCGGGAGCAATTCAGGGTTCAGTGTCTTGCCCAAGGACACTTTGACATGGGACTGCAGCGCCAGGGATCGAACCACCAACCTTCCGATTGGCAGACGACCACTGTACCACATGAGCCACAGCCCCCGAGAAATGTATACGGTTGTATTTTTTTGTTTAAAAAGATAAATGGGCGTAAGAATATTTCCTTTCTTGACGTTTAGTGAGTTTATATCAGCAATAGTTGGTTGTTGAGCTGACGGTAACTGGTTGGAAAATTTCCCAACCCACATATGACATCACTTAAAGCTATAGTGTGTAGTTTCTGTCTCCCCCATGAGGAATTCTAAGTAATGACAATAAAACTGTCGGAGCGTCCACATGATGCAAGCCTTCCGTGAACACGCATAGCCCCCACCCCTCCTCCACGCAGTTGCGAGTAGTCAAGGAGGACATGGAGGATTAGAAAAACATGATGGACTCTTCAGAAGAGGCAATTATCTTATATTCCTCGAATTTCTGCGCACGAAAGTCGCCGGACGACACAATCTTCTGATCATAGCCATACTGAGAAATACAGAGACAGTTGTGTGGAGCTGATAGTCTTAATTAGCTTTGAAGCACCTCATTTGGCAATGGCTCGAATGTAACGGACCTTCATTAATATCAAAAAGTTACGCATTAAAGCTTTAAGGGCCTTTCAGACAAAACGTGGTTTGCACTGCGCTTGCCGCTGGGTTCAGCGCACAACCAGGTTCAACCAGGTTGGACTTTGAGGGCCTGCTGCTTCTACGATTTTGTTCAATGCATCAAAACGCCTTTGGAAACAATGGGTTTCAATGAAACGGCACCATTGCCACCTTTGGTCTGAAAGGCCCCTTAACTGTCAAATGTCTTAGGTAGGTAAGACTACAGCTAGCTACCTAGGTACAGCAGCCTCACAACTTGATATGTGTGTCATTTTATTGTATTAGTCAAGTGGTTAAAAAAAGGCCCTTATTTGCCACATAATATTAGTGCATGAATAGTATTGTCATTTTCAGTGTTATTATGCCATTCTGGATAGATAAAGGCTTTATGAATACCCATGTTGATGACACATCCTCCTTGTAGGCTACATTAACGGCGTTGTTCAGGTGCAACATTCTAGAGGCTCATGATAACACCAAAAGGCACCAACACTGCACAATAGCTGCGAAAAGCCAGAAGCCTTGAAGCACCCGTTACTCCAGTAATCTAAGGAATAACTTAGCTATGTAATTGCTGCCTATTAATTGTATATTTTGTATGTTAATACATTATAATAGTTGTCCAAATCCCTGTTGATTTTATTCATTTATCTTTTTTTTTTTTTTAACTAGGTCTACATTTTCCATTTCGGACAAGTAAGTTTAGCAATCGGGCAAGTAAAAGATCTTCAGCCTTTGGCTGAGAAAAACTAACATCAAGCCCTGCGTAATGACTAAAAAGATTTGAACTGCCTTCTGAACCCTGAATAACCTTTAGTAAATGAGAGTTGTCTGATCTGCCACCTCTATGGTTGAAGTGTCCTTAACTTTAGCTGACTAAAAGCACAAACTAAGACCATTTCTACGCCCAGCTATCTACCATGACAGGGGCTGGATTAACCTGCTAGCTGCCCCGGGGCAAACAGCTGTGGGCCTTCACTGACCTCCTGTTCTTATCTCTCATGCATTGTGGATGTGATGTTTTACGGCCCTTATCCTTTCTTTTTATACTGTGCTTTTGTGGTAAATAATTCCCAAATAAATATCTTCATTATATTTTTGATAGAATATTACAATAGACCTGACTCCTGGCCAATCATTGTAGAGGGTATAGGCAGCCACTTCTTGTATAACATATTTCTTTATAGGATTGAGGTTCAAGAGGATAAATAAAATGATTATGGGTTGAATGACACCCAACTGCAACAGTGTTGGTTTCTTTAAATTCAAAATAGCATCACTGATTACTCATTAACTTACACTTATTTGTTTGACTATTTGTTACATTACTGAAAAGCTAGCAGATGCTGCACTTCCTTTAAAAATCAATCAATTCAACTCCGCTGTGATTAGCACGTTAGCATTAATACCCAATATCCTTGTCAGCCTTATGTGCAATAAATCAAAGAGTATATCCATCTCTAACAAGCTCAAATGTGTTATAGTATTGCTCTTCTAAGCTTGGCTGTTAAATGAGATGACAGCAACTAATAATGAGGAGAAATAATAGGGGAATCAGAGTGGACGAGCTGAAAAGGGATTTAATATAAGTGTATTTCATCACATTACTTGTTGAGGATGTTAGTGGAAGCACTATAATGTGCAATGTTAAATGGACAGTGTACAAAATATGTATCTTTTCTTTATATCTTTCCCCTTCTGCCTTCTTGTTAAAACCACAGCCTGCTTCCTGAAAAACAAGCTTTTCTCCGTTTCATCTCACCTCTTTGTCATCGTCTGTCTCTGGTGTCTGTCACTGGGTTCACAGAGACAGACACAGACGCATCTATTTGTTTGATCCATCTGCTTTAGTGTGTCCATTCATTTGTACAACAACAAGCGCGGCGGCAAATCCTTTATAAACGCACACAGGCATCGTGCGATTAAAAAATAGTTCAAAGGGTAAACAAATGCTGGGGCACTTGGATGTTTGTGTTCTTTCAGATGAATACCCGCACACACAGCTATGTAGAAACACACACACACACACACACACACACACACACACACACACTCATGTTCAGACTAGTGTAATAGAGAGGCAAAGTCCCTCCCCTTCCGGTGGACAACCATGGGACCTTATTTCGGGAGAAAAATATATTTAGTAGTGAATGAGGAGAGATACATATTTTTCTGATTGAATATTTGTTTGAATTTAGCCATGAATTACACATATGATGTTCATCAACTTAAAAGATAATTTTCGCGTGAAGTGAAGAACGTCAAAATACGTAATTAGAAAGATTACTCCCCCGAAGGTCCCATGGGCTAGGATGTGTGTTTCGTACCGGGATGTAACGTTACTCACACGAGCAATGGATCTTGCTCGTTCTTTCACTCCTCAACTGATAAAAACGCTGGATAACGCTGCTATGATAACGTTAGCTAAGCTAGCTAGCTAGTCAGCAAGCCGAGCAGCAAACAAGGTGACGTAAATTGACGGGATATGTAGTTCACTGAGCGGTTTTACAGGAAACTACTACTACTTACTAGCTACAACAAACATACAATAAACTGTGACTTTTTTCACTTGCAAAATGATCTGTTCAATTGACAATCATCACGTGTAATCCGTGGCTCAATTCTATGGAAGAGGATTAGGGCCACATGTGGAAAAAAGTTTTTGAATTCTGAGTTTAAAGTCAGAATTCTGAGGAGAAAAAAAGTCAGATTTATCAAAAAAAAAAATTTCACATGTCGCCCTAATCCCCTTCCGTACAATTCAAATGGGATCAAAGAAGTGATTTGTCTCTCCGCATTCATTGCCATACACAGCCTATTTATATTATAGGTCCCATTGGGGGACACCGGATCGCCTCTCCATACCACAAATGCACAGATGTGTACCCCAAAGTCACAGAACTTGCCACTTACACATCCAGGTCACACACATAAACCCACAACGTGTCCTCTACTCCCACAGGCGTTACCATGTATGCACACAGACTGTATGCACAAAGTCCTGCACAGACTCACACTTACATACACAGCTTTATAATAGATGCGATTGATAAGCCAGAACAAGAAGTACAGTTTTTATGAGGTGAGACTTGGACTGCAGACATCTGGCCTTGAGGTTCAGATCATTATTTCCCCCCACTGTTTCTGCTCTGCTATTGTTCCAGCTTGTATATTAGACATTCCTCAGACATCATGCAAGGTTACTGCAAGAGAATGAGACCATAAAAGCCTTTCTCACACGTAGAAACGCACATTGGAACACACAAAAGCTGGTAGAAAAAATACACCCAGAACCACACACACATGCTAGTTAAGGCTCACAACCATTAGCTTATCAAGCAGGAGAAATTTCTTAATTGATAAATGGCCACTGAGGTGTGCGTACTACCTCCTAGAGGGAGATGAATGTGTCTTCGGTGCGAGTGTGTAAGTGAGAAAGACGCTCTTGCTTTCTAATTGTTTCTTTCGATGGCTGTGTCCTGGGTAATGAGGCTGCAGCAGCATTAGGTGGAAAAGTGTGTTAGATGAGGAATAGCGCTAATGTAATGTCACCTAATCAGATGTGATCTAATCCAAACGGGATGCTGCGCTCTGCTCTGCCCCAGACTGTTAATGATGCAGCACCATGTCTGGTGTGTGTGTGTGTGTGTGTGTGTGTGTGTGTGTGTGTGTGTGTGTGTGTGTGTGTGTGTGTGTGGTTTTGCATGCTAGTTTAATCAAGTGGTTTGCTTAGGCATGCTACAGAAGAGTACATTAAATGGCATGAAATGGAGACTAGTACACTCACCCTTATATGTGACTGGTTGTAATTCAATAATAGTGATGATTTGTCTCAGGTGAATAAATGATCAAAAAGGCTGCATCCACTCCGTAACATATTTCATAGACGAACTACACAGGGATAATAACAATAAGGACTTGACTGTGGTTTTTGGATCTTCCCGAAGCATTTGACATGGTTGACCATATACTGCTACAAAGCTTGCAGAGGCTAGGTGTTTAAGAAACTTTTGCTCAAGGTTAAGAAAACTTGTACACTTGTAAACCTGTAGAAACAAAGCATATAATGTTCTATAGATTTGATAGATATTTACTTTGGAGAAAGCCACTTCTACACAATTCCTGGGAGCAAGAGATGAATTGAACTGGATACCATGTATTGATATGTTTTATCTATCAAGATCTAGATTTTCTGAGGACAAAAGATATATATATATATATATATATATATATATATATATATATATATATATATATATATATATATAATAATCCTATGATATACCCTATAACTTACTTTCATATAGAACTGCCAGTGTCAGTTACAAAATAGTTTTAGCTTGTCCACACAGATTTTCTTTTTTTAAGTTCTGCCATTTTCAACATCTTCCAAATCAATTGTAGGTTGTTCAGTCTATACATTGTTATTGTAAACACACTCTTCTCTGTTTTAAATGACTATTTTAGAATATTAACCACCTTACAAAAAGCTAAAACCAGAACTTGATGAGACAACACAAGGGAAAAAATGGTGGATTCTGAGCAAGGGCAAGAGAGAACTTGCTTAATACAGGCCACATGTTATTTGACATCTCACTGAACCAGGAAATAAATGAATCCATAATTTGATCACTCCATTGATTCTCTCTTTTTGATTTCATGGCCTAAAGGGCTAGAAAAGCCTTCCCTCCATAAACTAGGATTAGGAGTTGTTGTTTTGCCGTCAACATTTCACCATTGTACAAATTAGAAAAACACTTTTCTTAGCCCTGTCTTGGAGGGAGGCCAATGCCTTCAGATGCCAACTCTGCATTCCTCCGGCAGGGCAGGATAAAAGCTGAATAAATGTTGTCTCTGGTCGGAGCAAGAAGCACAACCAAAGGGTCTTTCCACTGTCTTGCTGGGTTTGGCAAGGGCAAAAGCTAATGAGAATGCATCAAGAGGCCTTGAAACACACTGACTACTGTACGTTCCATAACCTTTGGAAATAAAACAAGCCACAACCTTAAATAATGTTAATGTTAGTCCTTACAATAACTGAACCTAATCCTACCTCACACATTTAAATATCAGGCTGCTTTCAATTTGAAGGGGGCCAAAATTCAGGAATAAGAACAGACATTCCCATTCGTAGCAACATATAATCAAACCATAATGACCTCAAGCGCTGTAACGTGAACACTAAGTGCCATAGAACAATAAAGTCTGAGCGGCAGTTGCTGGTTGCATTTAGCCGCTACAGAGCTCCGGGACGCCGGCTACCAGTGGCAGTTGTTTAGCCGCCAATAGGTGACTGTGAGCCGGGTACAGGCACCGCCAGACGACGGTCCTTTCAGGGGCCATGGGAGTGGAGTTTAGCCAGATAAAGTGAGCGTCATGCCGCGATGACAGTTAAGTTCAGGCACCAAAATGACATGTTAAGTTTAGGAAAAGGATTGTGGTTAAAACACTCCTGAGGGTTAGGGTTAGAGTGAAAGTATTTTGTTTTCGCCGCAAAGTAAACTCTGCTCTCCGGCTTGAAAGCACTGTGTTTTATGTTGACACCAAGTTGTGCTATTTCATTTTGAAATTATTTTCCATTGGATATAAAAGTTCATAAGTAATTGTTTTGGCATGGCTGGCCGAGTGTGGCGCTATATCCATGGTATTGAAAGGGGGATTTAATTCTTGAATGTTTTGTTTTGTTGTGCATGATCAAAAAACATCCCCCGCTCTGCTTTTTTCACAAATCCCACCCTGGACGTATCTGTTATAGAATTGTACACACCATCCAGGTCCCTGTGCCTGACAGGTTTTCAAGATTGAAGTAACCCACGTAAAGCTCCTGTTGCACCCTAGCTTTTTGGGTTACCTTCACAAAAGTGGGGTTAGGGTCTTTCAATCCAATACTTTGGTTTATGAATTACATTCTCATCAACCTCAGCTGTACTTTGTCCAGCCATCCATCCATCTTCATCCGCTTATCCGGGGTTTATGGGCGCTTATCCACCAAACTTCCCTTTCCCGAGCCACATTAACCAGCTCCGACTGGGAGATCCCGAGGCGTTCCCAGGCAAGGTTGGAGATATAATCCCTCCACCTAGTCCTGGGTCTTCCCCGAGGCCTCCTCCCAGCTGGACGTGCCTGGAACACCTCCCTAGGGAGGCGCCCAGGGCGCATCCTTACCAGATGCCCGAACCACCTCAACTGACTCCTTTCCACACAAAGGAGCAGCGGCTCTACTCCGAGCTCCTCAGGGATGACTGAGCTGCTCACCCTATCTCTAAGGGAGACGCCAGCCACCCTCCTGAGGAAACCCATTTCGGCCGCTTGTACCCTGGATCTCGTTCTTTCGGTCATGACCCAGCCTTCATGACCATAGGTGAGGGTAGGAACGAAAACTGACCGGTCAGAGAGCTTTGCCTTCTGGCTCAGCTCTCTTTTCTTCACAACGGTGCGATAAATAGAATGTAATACCGACCCCCCCCGCTGCGCCGATTCTCCGACCAATCTCCCGCTCCATTGTCCCCTCACTCGCAAACAAGACCCCAAGGTATTTGATCTCCTTCACTTGGGGTAAGGACTCATTCCCTACCTGGAGTAGGCACTCCATCGATTTCCTGCTGAGAACCATGGCCTCAGATTTAGAGGTGCTGATCCTCATTCCAGCCGCTTCACACTCGGCTGCGAACCGATCCAGTGAGCGCTGAAGGTCACAGGCCGATGATGCCATCAGGACCACATCATCTGCAAAGAGCAGCGATGAGATCCCCAGCCCACCGAACTGCAACCCCTCCCCACCCCGACTATGCCTCAATATCCTGTCCATAAATATTACAAACAGAATTGGTGACAAAGCGCAGCCCTGGCTGTACTTTGTGTTTTATGTAAAAGTACATTTGTGTTTATAAGCGAATGTTAGCACACTAGTTTTAAGGTCGGGCATGCTTAGCTAATTGCATTACTGCAAGGAAACAGAACAAAAAAATAGTCCATGGTTCTGTTCTTGTTGGGAGTAATAAAGCAAGTCAAGGCGATTGAGTTTCACAAAGTAAAGCTGCATGCTATTTCTTTTCAAATAGTTTTATTTTTTCTTCAAATGGCGTCAGTGTTTCTCGAACAGTGTGTTTTAGCTGCAAGTATTTGCACTTTGGATGTGTGTAACTCGACCCTTAACATCAATCTTAAGCTCTTGACCCTAAAACTTGCCCTTTTCAAAGTGAACTTTCCCTTCCTATCCTCATAAAGCGAAATAAGTATTGAATACACGCGTACTGTACAAACACCAACATGTATCACTGTTGAGCAGCAACTTTCTTTTTTTCGGGGAATAGCTTTTAAGGTTAATCAAGTCAAAACGTCGCCTGTGGGAAATGTAGACCAAGTGACCCAAAAGTGACTGCAGATCACTTTATTCTGTAACAGCTACATGTTGAATCAATATTCATGTCAGTGCTAAAAGGCTTCCACTATAACAGCAACAACAATTTCCAAAACAGGAACCATGCATTTTGCCATATCTCCCTTGACACCCCTGTCTTTTCTATGCCTCTTAACTTCTCCTCAAGCTATTTTGGCATCACCGGCGTTCATGGAGAGTGGAAAGACTGACAGGAGAGCTTCAGAAAAAGGATGTGGGGAAGACAGGGACGGGTGGCCATACAGACGGGGAAGTTTCTTATGTAAAGTGAGAGAGAGGTTGACCTTCCCAAGTAAATAGATAGACTTTGGGCTATGTCACATAGTTGGCAGACACACAACTATTCCATCAGCTCCACCATAAATGGTAACGCTCTTAAACTGCACAGAGATAAAGCAGACACCCTCTCCTTACTCGTCCAACCTGTCTGCCTCATCTCTTCCACACATCACCCTCTCTATCCTTTTCCCTCCAAGTCCTTACACTCTGTGGTCTCTATCCAACACTTTATTTAATCACCTTGTTATCCTTCCATCTCTGTGTCGCGCACACATTTACATTCGCTGCACTTGCCTCTTCTGCTGCCCTCGAAGCGAGAGCATGCCTGTGCCATTTCCCAAGCAGCAGAGTTTGTGTGTACGTATTTGTGTGTGTTTAAGAGATAGGAAGCAGACAGGGGGGCTCTGTTATGTGTCATAGACAGTGAGGGTTCAGGCCCTGTAGCTCCATACACACTGATGGGTTGCAGGGTAACAACATGTCTGTGTTTTGAAGGACATGCGTGTGGATGCAGAGTGTCTGTTATGGCCCGTCTACTCAATAGGCCGGTTTATATCTCAGGAGTCAGGTCACAGCAGTGCACACATGTCTGTGAGAGTGAGTGTGTGTGTGTGTTACAGAGTCTCATCCAGTGTGCCAGGCCCAGAGTTAGGAGTCTTGAGCGAAAGAGTCCATATTTAATACTCTGAGAGGATCTCAATGAGTCACGGATAAGTATCAACGCTGCTCTTTGATCCCAATAATAAGCAGATATTCTGTATGATGATACATGACAAATAAATAATGATAATAATGATAAAACCTTAAAGGGGAACACCAGCTAAGTTAAGAATTCCAATATGTTATTTCTCTGGCCTAGGAAAGTTAGCTACTCTCTCTCAAAGCCAGAAACCAGAGAAGTAAGTCTAAAGTCTGAGGCTGCTCCATAGACAATGAATAGGAGATTGAATTGATTTTGTGGACCCACAGAATGTTTCTTTTCTTTCTTATACCTAAATGAGATTTATTCCATTCTAGCATTCTCAGTTCTGAAACAAAAAATGTACCCATATATTCAGAACATTCCCTCAGTGTGCTCTCAGTTTCATCTATAACATATTTCCCAATACATTGTCTATGGAGCAATTCAACACATTGTACTTGATGACATCACAAATTTAGATTTCAGCACTCTAGTTTTTGAATTTGGTAGAGAGTTGTTCATCTTTACAAATATTTTTTTACCGTCTTAGACTATAGGAATAACATTTACCCCTAACCCTAACCTTCTAAGGTTTACCTTAAAGGATTACTACCGTTTTTTTCAACCTGGACCCTATTTTCCTATGTTTTTATGTCTAAGGGACTGATATGAACAACAATCTTTGACATTTATCCAGTATTAAGCAAGATCGCTGCAGTCGGCAGCAGCGAAACAAGCTACAATGTGAGTTAATATGGCAATTGTCCAGCTTGTATTTACGTTCACAAAAGTGCTCGTTTTGCCACTGACAGTCTCCGGTTAATATTCTGAGTATCTGACATTATGGAGAGGATTCCTTCAGAGATACACCTATAAAACCTCTTTGAGACCTTTCTGTTTAACCAGAAACAGCTCTGAAGTCGCTTGCGCTAAACCCACCAGACTCCTTTTAATCACTAAACTATGTGTTTATTTCAACCAAAACTAGAGTTGTGATGGTTGGAAAAGTGGAAAGACGACCCAAAACGGCTTTTCATAGTTTTATTTTGTTTATGTCGACATTGATCAAATCCTTTCCATAATGTTGTCAGACACTTAGAATATTAATCTGAGCCTGTCAGTGGCAAAACGAGCACTTTTGTGAAGGTAAATACAAGCTGGACAATTACCCTACTAACTTACATTGTAGCTTGTTTCGCCGCTGCCAACTGTAGCGATCTCGCTTAATACTGGACCAATGTCAAAGATTGTTGTTCCCACCAGTCACTTAGACACAAAAACATAGGAAAATAGGGTCCAGGTTGAAAAAAACGGTAGATACCCTTTAACTAAATTGGCACTTGATGATGTAATACACATTTCTGCCAATGGTTTCTTGTAGCACACATTCAACATCTTCATGTGGTCTCACGGATTAATACACAAAGCATTATAGTGAGAAATACTGAAACACCTAAACATATTGTGTGGGTAGCTCCTAGTTAACTTAACAACTCAACTAAACGTAAAGAGCATAGCATTAGAATTCATTTGGGTTCATGTTTCTGTCCACCCGGTGTAAGTGTAAGTCCAACATTCACTCTCTTTAGCTACTAAATGCTCTGAAATGTAAATAGTCTAAAATGAACCAGGATGATTTTTGCCAAAAATCAACTGCAGTTGAGATTACTGTTTTATGGAAACCATAAACATATTCAAGCACGCACAGCTGCAGAAACTCTTCCTTCGTGACAAATTGACAACTCTTCTGTCAGATACACCCATCCATATTCAGCACAATTCATGATTAATAAGCACATCATGTGTAATTATTGCCAGCAGTGACATTGATTAAGCTTTTAAATATCGCTTGAAGTTTGACTCACTTTGTGTGTGTGTTAGTGTACGTTCCCCATCTTTTTCTCGCCATCAATTACTCATCGGGGTGGATGTTTAATCTTGTCAAATTCTCAAGACACAGTCAGAACTCCACAACCTTATTTGCAGCTGAATGATACATAATACCAGATCCATTGTGTGTGTGTGTGAGTGTGTGTGTGTGTGTGTGTGTGTGTGTGTGCATGCTATTCAACAGAGCTGAAACACAATTGCTTAAAGGGTAAATATCATTTTTTTCAACCTATTTTACTTTGTTTTTGTATCTAAGTGACTGATGGTAACAACAATCTTTTGCAAGATCGTTGCAGTCGACAGCGGTGAAACACGTAGAATATTAATCTGAGCCTGTCAGTGGCAAAACGAGCACTTTGTGAAGGTAAATAGATGCTGGACAATTGCCCTATTAACTCACATTGTAGCTTGTATTCAATTCATGTTTAGATATCTAAAGGTGAGGACAATGAACAGGCAGCTGATGTTGCCATATTGGTGCTACAGCAGCTGCTGGCATGGATACAGGGACCGGTTGCAATTGTGCAAACTATACAGTCAATACAGTCTTTTTATTTTATTATCCTGTTTATGATGTATGTGTATGTTGTGTGTGATGCCTGTAAGCTACTGGGACCTTAAATAATTTCCCCTTGGGGATCAATAAATATATCTATCAATGTAAAAATTATATATGAAATAAAACTCTGCTGTATATATATATATATATATATATAGATATATGTCTTATGTTCTTCTTCAAACAGAAACAAAGATGTGCTGAGCTTCGCAGGTGTGAGGCTTGTTTGCAAAACTGGAAACGTGCAGGATTCTGGATGAATATATATATGTCTTGAATACTTCACACACTGCACAATGTTTGGTACATCATCTAATGTTGAATCTCAGCAGATTCCCTGTGGCGTTTCAGTATCAATAAATTTAGGTGTAGAACAGAGACAGTTGAAATCAATGATTTCTACTTGATTCGTGCAGCAAAGAAGAAACTTAAAAGGGGTTTAGAAAGGATTAAGCCTCCTGAATTGCCGGAAGGCTTTCACTGTTGAGAAAGCAGCTGGAGGAAATGCTGTATTAGCTACTAAGATACGTGTCCACAGGGCCGTTTTTGGAAGGGAGGGATCGCCCTGCTTCCCAAGATTCAAGATTGGACGCTTCTGGGCTTGCCACTAGCAGTTTCAGCAATTTCTCTTCAATGACCACTGAGAAACAAAGAAAGCAGGCTACACCCATCGAAAACCGTGATGGCTGCACCTGATTGGACGAACGCTTTTACTCGTAGGCTTTCTGCTCAGGATGCCCAGGGATGTCAAAACGGACCAAAAATGGTGGTTCCTTTGGAAACTTTCGCTTATTTTACAAAAATAGTTCAAATGTGTTTCTGAAAACATTTTAGACCAGAAATAAGCTATGCAGATACTGAATCTGTCCTCTAATTTTAGATAGACAACGGTCAGTTTGAAATATTTCTGGGAGTTTCGAGAGGAGCTGGACGCCCTTGATTTGCATTAAAAAGCCTGGACCTCAACTTTATGCAAATCAGGAGTGGGCAACTCGATGCCCCGTCTCTCGAAAGTCGCCTCAAAACTACCAAAATGCATTGCCTGGCTACTTACATAGACATGAATGGGAAGCGTGGAAATTATGCTGCCGGTGGACACGTACCATGTTGATGGCAAACTTGCTGCATATGTTCATTACATAAATGGTACACTCTACTATTACAAGTCATAAATATCTCTTCCATCCTTCCCGTATGGCGGCATTAATGCACTTTGGGCAGATCGCATTCAACATGTGATCAAGGTTATCCATTCTTTGCTTTGTAAACACGGTTTGAACTGTGCCCCAATAAAAAAAAAAGCTATAGGCTAAAACATGAAATAATGTTGCCTAATACTGAGTTTATCACCCGGGTGCAGATGAAAGAGGATTTTAAACGTGTAGCTCTGAACACAGTAGGTAAGTCTCAATCTAATTCCTGAGGTGGCAGTTGCACGGTGTAAACACACTGCGAAACTCCAGCAGAAAACGTGGCTGGAGGATGTATGGAAATTAAAACCTAGCCTCTTCTCCATGTGGACAGTTACAGAGCCAAACAGAGACTTAGTGATCCTTGTGTCTATTGGATGTCAATGGGTTTGCAATCAATGAAGCGTCTCATTAAAGTTTTCAGCAGTCTGTCTGGAGACTAGGTGGATCCATGTTACCCAAACTAGGAAAGAGCACTTCACAGTAAGAGAGGAGAAAAGACTTAAGAGGAGTGAGACAAGAAGGGGAGGACAGAGGGTATATGACAAAAGAGACAAAAGTGAAAAGAGAATGAGGAAAACAAAATGGAGGAGAAAGAGTAGTGGAAGAAAAGGGAAAAGAAACTTCTTGAGAGACCTTGGGCTTGGGCAGCAAACTTACTCAAAACTGTCTACTGGTTTCAGGCCCCAGAACCAGATTGGTGTGTTGGTGTTGGTGTTGGTGTGAGGCTAAATTCTGAACGTCAGTATCTTTCTCTGCACAGCACGACTTCTTCTCTCTCTGCCACAGTTCACCTCCAGCCCAGTAATAAGTTCTACACTCAAGATTTGGACATAATTTGGAAAAACATTCCATTTGGCCGACTTTTGATTGTTAAGCCTTGTTTGTAACCATCACATTTTTCCAGCCGCTGAATTATATTGTGTTATTATGTGTCGTGATTTCCCTGGCAGACAACTCACGTAATGGAGTTGTAACACAGACTAGCTACAGCTAGAACATCTGCGTGTAAACGATGGAGATACTAAGAGCTAATGTTGGTTTCATTGACATTGTTCATACTGCTTGGAGAAATATATTAAAAACACAAACCTCCATTGCTTCTCTCCTACGCTGTAAACATTGCCTTACACTATTAATCTCGTACAATATACAGAATAACGATAGCACTGATACTTTACTAACATTAGCTTGCATATGTTTGGGAACCTGATAGCTGATGTTAGCAATGAAATAGTACCGAAATAACGTAAAACTATCATTACACTGGAAGGAACACTCACGGACAAAGTCGTACTTCTTGGAATAATACAGCCACCGTAGGAGTTAAAATGTGCTCGGAATGGGAGGGCTAGAAAGTAATATTCAGTTGGTTGCCATATACAATTTCACCGCTAGATGGGAGAAATTCTTACACAATGTAGCTTTAACTATTTCCGTTTTACAACTACATGTTTAAAACATTTAGTCACGGGTTACCCTCATGTGTATAAAATGGACAGCGTGCGGCTGTATCACGGCGTTAAATCGAATGCTTATATATGTCGTTTTAGGAGTCATTGGCAATCAACCTATTCTGTTATTGAGGTATGAGGGCGTGTTGGAACTGAAATATCTGAGAATCCATGGGAAAAAGCTCTGAGCAGGGTGAATGGTACCTCTTTCTGTGTACGTTTTAATCCGTTTCAATTTAAAGACCTCCAACGTACTTACTACAGTAAAAACAAATTAGCTCAAATATACCCAAACACAGATGAAACACGATTGCTTGGAAATAGCCAAAGCAGACTTTGTGCCACATGTTTTGGTCATGTTCAAGAGTGGAGGAATCTTGGATATCAATATTTAATATCTTGAATGAAGCTTTTGACATAGATATCTAACCCAGCCCAGCGATGGCAATATTTGGGTTTCAAGAAGATGGTATTAAGATGACTAGCAGCATGGAAATTGCTTTTGCATTCGCAAGTCAGAAGGATCAACAAGAAATCCTACAAAGTATGGGATGCTCTACCTATTTATTTTGAGCGAATCACAGTCCTCCCCTCTCATTAGGATATAACATGCACTTTTTCACCACTTTTATACATCCATTGTCATTCGCTTGAGACTGATGCTTCAGACAGCTTTATGATCTGTTTTCTATTAAGGCTGGAAACCATTTTAATATTATATCATTTATTATTGAAGTTTATTTATTTATTTAAGCTATCTTTTTATTTGAACTTTCTTATTTTATATATGTCTATATATAAATATTGGGATGGTGATGCTGCTTTAACCCATTCATGTTCGTATTGTACATCTGTTGTGTAATAAAGATACTTATTAAAAAGAAAAAGGGAAAGGAGACAACATAGGAAGAAACAAGGGGGAAAAAAAGAACAGAATCACAATAAAAAAGAATGAAGGAGAAAAAGGGAGGAGCGAAGACAAACAGAGAAGGAGAAGAATCAGGGAAAGTAAGGATTGAAGAAAGTGTGTGTGTGTGTGTGTGTGTGTGTGTGTGTGTGTGTGTGTGTGTGTGTGTGTGTGTGTGTGTGTGTGCCGAGGGTGGCATCTGGACATCTTTATAGGCACTGGGTCAGAGACCGAAAGTAACCCCAAAAAACCTGGCCAGGCTTCAAGCTCCTTCCACACACACACACACACACACACACACACACACACACACAGACACACACAGACACACACAGACACACACACACACACACACACACACACACACACACACACACACACAGACACACACACACGCAAATTCACAAACAAACACAATACTTGTGTCACCTACTTTACTTCAACTTTATACAAAATCACACAATACACTACACAATAGCCTCAAACACGCTTGAAACACATCTTGAACCTGAAACCCTCACTTGACAAAGTGTTTTATATAAATTGTCATCTCATCAGAAAAGAATCTGCAATTTAGAAACGTGAATTCTTGATACAGTATCTGCACTGATTAAATACATTTAAGAGGGAAAATCTCCACTTACAGGACATAACTGGAAGGGTGATATCAGTAGCAAGAAGGCTCAACACAAACTCATCCACTACTTCTACCACAGAAACCTCCTCGCCAAGACATTATGTTTATGTTTTTACTACACCGTTTTCCAAATTACGTTGTGGTGACAAAGAAATGGAGGGTTGTCGCGAGGTTAAGTTACCTCTCTTTCTGAAATGGGCTGGGGTTACCCCTCTCTCAGGTTTGATTAACCTCCCTTTCTGAAACAGAAAACAGAGTTTCCCTCATCTCGGGGTTAACAAACTCAGAGTTTTCACCAAACCTGCTTTCTGAAACAGACCACAGGTGTACATAGGGTCAAAGTGAAAGAAACCCAGGAGTAAAAAAACTGCAGATTGAGATCTTATGTGAGATGTTGCGGGGCCTTCCTCACCCATTAAATCACCTCTCTCTCTCTCTCTCTCTCACTTCCGTTTTCTCTCTCACATGGCTGTAATTACGCTTGTGTAAACAACCGAGGCCAGAAAGAGACATCAGGAATTCCAGTTGGGCCTGTGGGAGCTGTGTAGCTTACACAATCGCACAGAATGACACACGCGTACACAGAGGATCTATTAGTAAAACCAATACCTTCCTACAGTCTTTCATTAAGGTCTCATCGCCGCTACACACAACCGTACCTCGAAGGAGCACCATCAAACAGCTGCATAGAGACAGACCGTGACGCGTCATACACTCAAAACAACTATCTGCTCTCCATTGACTCCATTGAGGTGTCTCCTCGTCAGTTTTGTCAGAAAAATGCCTTAAAGCTGCTGTGTGGTGACATTCACTACCAACAGGGTAAATAACCCATGGCATAAGTTTTTATAAGCTGCTGACCTGAAAAACAGCTTTTATGAAGACAAAAGTGGATACAGACGTGAGGAATCGGCAGGGAGAATGAGAAGACTATGGGATCCTGACACTGAGCTAATGTTCAGCATTTTGTTACCAAGTCAAATATCCAAATGTCAGTTTTAGGCTAACTTTATGTCAGTCTAACACACGCAACGTCGGACATAACGTTAGGTTAGCGTCAGGATCCCACTGTCTCACCATTCTCTGCTGATACCTTACGTCTGCATTCACTGTTGTTTTTATTAAAGCTTTTTTTCGGGTCAGCAGCTTATAAAAACTTATGTTATGGGTTCTTTGCATTGTTGGCAGTGCATCCCACAAAAACAGCAGCTTTGTGAATGTTTCTGTTGTTTGCTAGCAGTCGGAAATGAGGAGGAAGAACCTTCACGCAATACAAGTCTATGGAGCTGGGAGAGTTTGTTTCCCCTCTGGTGGGGGCGGGACTTAAATGTGCTCTGTCTCTATTTAAACACTCACATACATTCTTAATGAGACACACAGAAAACACACTAACCTGCTCATGATACTCTATCCCCATGCTCAGAGTGTTGATCAGAATGGCGATCATAATCCCTTGTCCAAAGTACTTGCTGTCCACGATCTTCCTGAACGTGTCGCACACCAGCCTCCAGAAGCGGACCACCTTCGCAAACGTATTGCCCAGCCCTCGCTGCCTCTTTTTGGGCTGCCGGCTGTCTCTCCTGTCCCTGTGGCGGAGGTCCTGGGTGAACTCGTACGCGCCCTCACTGTCGGAGTCACCGGGGGTCTCGTTGCCCTCGGCTTCGTTGGCCAGGGCCTTGGCGCAGTAGGGGCAACTCTCGGGGTCCAGGGTCAACGCGGCTGTGTCCATGGCACTGCTGGTGGTGCTGAGGTCACGAGCCGACAGCTGGCAGGAGAGCTGGGCTGCAGACCGAGTGAGAAAGGTCAGACGGAGAAACTGAGACAAGGAGAAGGCAACTGCGGTAAAATCAGCATGATTGTGATGAATTACATAAATGACATGGTTTAGACAAATTGTCAAATCCAATGAAAGAGATCTGTTTTCAGGGTTCATACGCATTTTAACCAATACTTTTCCATGACTTTTTGGCAAATTTCTATGACTATGTATTCCTGAAAATGTCAGTCGACATTATACAATAAGAATAAAAATCTGTGTTAAAGTTTACCCTCAGAGTTTTAACAATAAAATGAATGACAATGTATGTGGTTCATAGTGGGAGTCGTAATATCGCACCCCGAATAGAACGGTGAGGTTAGGACGACGTGAAATACATTTATTAATCACATATTATTATGCCGTGTTAAAAAAAATTCCATGACTTTTCCAAAACTTTCTGGGTCTTTTTATGTTTCCAAAACCTTTCCAAGGCTGGAATTTACAACTTTTCCAGTTTTTTTCAAAACGTATGAACCCTGTGTTTTAAACAACTACATTTTTGGACAGTCGGGTGTGTGTCACAGGGAGTGTGTTTTGGTGGTGATGGGCAGTTCGTGCTATGAGTAATGCCTCGTCTCGACAGGCTGTGCTGCGGCCTGTCTGGCTGGCTGCCAGCATTTCCACCGTCTGTACAACCTGAATAGACCTGCTCTGACTTTTGCTGAGCCCGCTGCCTTCTAGAACTTGGCCGGGGCTAGACGGAGCTGGCTGCGAGCTTAGACATGAGGGATTAACATTTATTGACTGTAATTAGCGCTCACTTGTGTCTCTCACGGAAAAAAACACCCACAACTCTGGACAGCATTTTGGTTTGAGGCTTAATCACGACAAATCAATACCGTACTCCACCAAATGGATGATTGCAGAAAAAGGAACACTTCCAGTGGCGTGTCACTTGATTTCCTTCGACACTGATATAGAAATTAAGCACCGATTCTGACTGAATGACATACTCTTGTTATTTTCAAACCACATTTCGCCTCCCAGTTTTTCTCTTAATGGGAACACTCCGCGGAGCAAACTATCCACCCTAGCACAAAAGGAATGCAGCTAATGGAGAAAATCAAACACTTTCCAAGTTTTGGATTGCATTTACGATCATGATTTTCAATGCAATGTGTCTGTGACCACATCCCTGTGAGTTTGTTGTGATTTGTCTACCTGTGGGAGTGTGTGTGTCCACCAGGCTTGACGGCCGTCTCTCCAGGGGCACGGGCGGGATGTTCAGGTTGAAGCCGATGTTAGTCAGGGTGCTGGCAGCAACACTCCCTCGTCTGGACTCTGCCAGGACTCGCGCCTGCAGAGTGGGGTAGTTCTTAGGCCCTGGAGCCGCAAAAGGTACAGAGTTCCTCTTCATGGCCCTGGACGTGGGAGCCGGGACATGGGAGAAAGGGTCCGCGGTCGGCCCCGGGTTTGTGGGCGAGGGGGTACAGTGAAGAGTTTCTGTGTGGAATTCACCGCAAACTGAAGAGAAATCGGCAGCTCCCCCAGCAGGATTGGACAACGTTGCCAGGTTTGTATCAGAGGTGGCTGCTGGCACTGAAAGTGGCGGGGCCAAAGCAAGATGCCCGGCACCGGTGGTTGCTACAAGGGCCCCTCTGTTAATGTTATGAGCACCAACCTCCACATCCCTACCCTCCAGACACCTGATGCCCCCTCCTCCCCTCAAGCTGCCATTACCCAGGTGGTAGTGGTGGTGGTGGTGGTGGTGGTGTGCCATGTGATGAACCGACACAGATCCCTGCCTGGAGGGCTTCCTCCTCCTTCTCTGGCTGCGCTGGGGCTCCGTTGCAGGGGGCGAGGCAGCGATATTAAGCCCGGCGCGGCGAGCCAGGAACCTGCAGATATGGGCCACTTGTCTGGCCCCCTTGCGGACGATGTGAACCAGGTACTTGAGCAGCTCGTCGTAGCAGGAGCCCGGCTCGGAGAGGGAGGCCAGGGTGCTAGCGTTGGACATGAAGCGCACCCGTTGCTCCTTCATCAGCTGACTCTCCCTCTGCTTGGTCTCGGAGAACTGAGTGGCGATGACCACCAGGCACAGGTTGATCATGAAGAATGAGCCAATCTAAGGACAAGGAGGGGTAGAGGACATTATTGTTATTATTCACACACTCGCAACGGATGCTCGCACAAGCGTCCCCGCTGACCCACTCTGTCAATTATCAGCAGGCGCGTACGCACACAGCACCGGAGGCGCCGGGAAGTGGCACTTACGATGATGAGTAGGATGAAGTAGATGAAGTTGTAGAAGGAGTGAGCATCCATCACAAAGTACATGATGTCCACCCAGCCCTCCAGAGTGATCACCTAAAGAAGAACACACACACAGGAGAGGATAAGAGAGAGACAAAGAAAAGAAACTTTATTTACATAGCACCTTTCACGCAAGCATGCAGCGTGTGAAGGAAAGGCGTGTCAGATGTTTGTTGGTTGACCATACAGATGTTATCTGTTGATTGTTGGAGCAGACGATGCAAGAAAAAAATTCTGTGTGAACAGACAAAGTTTTATCTTATCTATTATTAACACTAATTAAATTTGCAATAGCATGACTTAAAATTATTGTTGTAGAATAAAAAGAAGTCTTTAGTTTCCTTTTAATACAGAGAGAGCTTGCCATTCTCATATCCAGAGGTAGGAAGGTAGGCTGTCAGCTGTTCTCTCGGCAAATGAGCAGAGCGACCGAACGGCTGGCTGCTGTTCGTTAGCTAACGTTAGCTTTCTAATTTCACAATTACACTGGTTAGCGAAAATTTGCCAAACAAAATTGTCACTCATCTGGCGTTAGCAATGTGCTTTCCTATGATGCGAAAAGAGCGTGTGAATTCAACATTAAGTTGTTACATTTAACTATTTTAGAGGCTGTGGACGTTGTTTACTTTATTACAGCGGTGTAGTCTACGTGATACGCAGGTATACGGTATACCCACTAAGAAATCTCCAGGATTTCCATACACCCACTTAAAAATGTGCAATGGCACGTAACAACATACTTTCCATTATAAATTTGATATATTTTGTTTTTCTTCTTCACATAGACTTAATAAAAGGTATTTCCACCGGCTTTCGGCCGAACCCCAAAAATCTGCATTTGGTGCATCACTAAATATTTTAAAAAGAAAACAGTCATCAGGCCACTCACAAAAGAAGAAACCAAAATAGAAATGATTGGAACTAAAAAAGAGCATATTTCACAGTCCATTTCCAAATACCAAGACTCAGCAGAAGACTAATCTCCAACATTTCTCTTGTGTGTTTTACCCTGCGCAGGCAAACTGCGGCCAGACCTTTGGGGGAACGCATCTCCAGTCTGTTTTTAATCCTTCAAAATGATCCCCCTCAGCTAGACAGGGAGGAATGAACTCTCCAACAAAAGGCTTTACAGATGATGTGGAGATAGCAAGCAAATGGTGTGGAAAAATGAAGCCGCAGTCTGGTGGTGTGGCTGTGGTGACCTGCTAATCCCATAAACCCTATTTCTCTGATACACCAGCTGCAATTAGCCCCATCGTCTCCATCTTGTATTACAGGCTTGCACGTCAGCCAGACCCTACTGTATGTGCCTCATTGCAAAAATTGTATCTCTCACAAACAGATTCTTTTTTATGGTCCAGCTGTTCCTCCACACCTCGCAGGTGTGAATAGCTGTTTTACCTGAAAGATGGCAATCCAGGCGTAGCAGATGTTGTCGAAGTTGATGGCTCCCTTGAAGGGGTTGACCAGACCAGCAGAGCAATTGGTGTAGTACTGGTTCCAGTTGATGCAGGTGTTGTTGTCAGTGCTGTTGTAATAATCCAAGCCCAGGGTGCACTGCAGGCCTCCTTCCTTGTACATTTTGGGCAACGAGCCGCAGTCCCTCATGCCGTTCTCTCGAGGCTTGGAGCAGATGAAGGGGCTCTCATCGTCGTTTTCAGTGTGGTAGTATTTCTCGAGCTCCACAGAGAGAGGGCTTTTGGCAAGAAAAATAGAGGATATTGCAGGTTAGCCTACGCTGGTGTAGAGAGTGGATACATCTAGTGAGAGATGTGCCAAACGTTTCAATTCAAACATTATAAATGGAAGTAGATTGGTCTTTTCGAGTATTACTAGCATATGTGTTAAATAATGTGCTCTCTGGTTACAAAAATGACCCGCTATGACCCTACAGGAAGTGAATTAGACACATCCCTTATAGTGAGACTATGGCTGTGTCCACTCATTCACTACTCCCTACTAACTATATCGGGGAGTTCAATGCTGATCGGCAAAATGCAAAATGAAATACTATTGGACACTACACGGGTCATTTTCTCTGCGCCAATAGTTACGTCTTTGCTGTTGCACAAATTAAACATCCCCTACCGTTGCTATGGCAGCAAGTGGAAGCTGAGTTTGCCTCTAATATAACGTTAATCCATCAATGGTTCGCTTATAATAGATTCACGGTACCCTACTCTCCCAAGACAACAATCCAGCAAGAGCCAGCTAACACATATTTAGATATTTTAAACGCCCTTACCTACAAAAGGATTATTTTGCATGCTGTATTAATGTTAATGAATTTGCGTCACTTGTTGGTTGCTAGGTGACAATGCATTTTGGTATAGTTTTAATATTATAGGGAGCATCCAAATTCACTAGATATTACAGTGTATTGTGGGAAACAATAAGTGCCCTAAAATGTATTCCATAAATTTGAATTACAAGTCGGACACTATAGAAAAAAAGGCTGACCCTAAAACGTGAATTGGGATTCATTCCGGACTATGTCATTTTTGTGGAACAGTGGCCACTGCAGCCACAAGTGGCAGTTACAAGTTACTGGTACATTACACTGAAATCAGTGTGAGTGAGTGGAATGGGACCATCATACCAGTGGGTTTGCTACTGTCTATTGGTTAACTGTTAAATGTGACGGTGGTTGGACGACTGAGCGGGCCATGGCATTCATTTAGATACTGCCTATCAAGCCAGTGGGGCCATCCACTGTCATTTAACCTGAGCAGATACAATGTAGATATAAGGCCGGGTCAAGCCTGATAAATATTTGCTCTTTGCTTGGCTGAGAGTAAGAGTTAAAGGCAGTTTAAAGGTAAGTTAGGTCAGGGCTAGAGAATGGTGTCATCTGTCATGGGGCCCAGTAGATTAATGAAGGCACAGCCTGATACCCACTGCAGGGACTAATGATAGGTCAAAACATCATTTAACGTGAATGACATCATGAATGCTGAGCTGCCATAGGAACACACACCCATCTTTTGGCACATTTTACTGTTCCCTGATAACAAGTTACCCCCTGACAGTCGCACTATTACAGATGTAGATATCTTTAGATACATACTCAAAGCTAATTTATTTAGAATGGCTTTTAATAGTAGTGGTGTGACAAATTCCCTCTCGTCCCCCTGTGTCTATGTAACCTTTTCTGATTTTACTGTTTTCTATGTTTTTATTCTTTTTATTGTATGTTATTCTGTTTTATTCATGGTTCTTGATGTAAAGCACTTTGGATACCTGCTGGTTGCTGTAAAGTGCTATATAAATAAATGTTGATTGATTGATTGATAAGTAGCACAAGTAGAGAAAAGTCAAAAAACTTGACATCGAGCCCAAATGATCAATGTTTTTTTATTACTTAGGAATTCAACTTTTCATTAATAAGGGGAATAACTGTGTTATGTATTCATTCACATGTTACATAATCTTGCTTTAAGTCAAGCCTAACTACTAAAATAAAGAGAAAAATGTACCCTTGGATCTGGTGCTTACAACAAACTGAGACATACTGAAAAAAACATTTGTATGAAATAATAAAAAATATCTTCAATACCATCAATAACAATAATGCCAGAGCATTCTTGTACATTTCACAAAGCAAATGTGGAAACAGGAGGAGCTACAAAACATCTTGGCACAAGAATTGGGAAGCATTAAAAGTTAAATGACATTGTTAAACCAGGGTTTTCCCAGACATTTTTTTACAATACGAGACAATGGCATGTCTCTCCTCAGGGAACCATCTTTGCCCTTCCGCCATCACTGTTCAAATGTAACCTGCTTTTGTTGCCAGGCAGAGGCAGTCAGAAGCTGGACGTTTTAATATAAAGTGATTTTGCCTTTGAATTTTGGCATTCCCTAGGTGGAATTTTTAAGTGGATTAACCTTGAAGCCCTAAAGTCTAAAGGTTTTAAATCAGGGCCGACGCCAGGGCAAAACGACTAAGGGGGCAGGTAAAAATTGTGAGGGGGCAATTTTTTTTTCTCAAAAAGTAGGTTAAAAAGTAACTAATTTATCCAGGCTTTACCCAATGCCGCAGCACGGTCAGTACTCGCGAATATGGCATTTCTTGAAGCAGTTAAGTTGTCCATTTTGTATCTCTTTTTTTTTAAATAATAAGTACGACTTGACAAAGTAACTATTTAAAAGTCAGTTATGAGCTTTTAGGCTCTTTCATTACAGATTTAACACACACACACACACACACACACACACACGCACACACACACACACACACACGACTGTGAGTGCGCTCTCCCAGTGTGTGAACCCAGTTGTAGACACTATTTATAACTAGTTTAGCTAGCGTCACTGTATCCACGTTCAGACACCAAGTGCTGCTATTGGCCATATTCAGACACTTCGGACCTGACGCACTTTCCGGTCTTTTCGCGGTACTTTACGTTTCCGATCATCACCAAAAATGTTAGCAGAATTGATCTATACCCACTTAACAATCTACACTACCGGTCAAAGGTTTGGAGTCACTTAGAAATGTCCATTCCACTCCATTACAGACAGAATACCAGCTGAGATCAGTTGCATTGTTTTTTTTAATCAGGGCAGCAGTTTTCAGATTACATTATGTGTTTACATAATTCCAAAAGGGTCCTGGACTGTTGTAGAAAGAAGTGGCTGATCTTAAATGCAATATCTACATTGCCCATTATCAGCAACCATTCATCCAATGTTCCAAAGGCACGTTCTGTTTACTAATCTGATATCATTTTAAAAGGCTAACTGAGAAAACATTGGAGAACCCTTGTGCAATTATGTAAGCACATAATGTAATCTGAAAACTGCTGCCCTGGTTAAAAAAACCAATGCAACTGATCTCAGCTGGTATTATGTCTGTAATGGAGTGGAATGGAAATGTCTAAGTGACCCCAAACTTTTGACCGGTAGTGTACATATGAATTTCATATATGCACATGGACATTTACATGTCTAATTAGTATATGAAAGTGACTTTGATGAGGGAAAGTAGTAAGAACACTTGGGTGAGGCTCGGGCGACAATCTTTCCCCTCTAAAAGGTTTTTATTGTACTGGAAATTAACCAGAGTTGTTGAAGCATGTAATTTTATTGTGAAGGACGGAAGTACGACAGCATTGATGGGACTTAATGCCCCCGAAAAAAAAGCAGCACCCATTGTTTACAGCGAGGAGATATGGCTGTCCGGTTATGGCCAAGGGTAGCACATGGCTAATTCACCGGTGACAGCGTACTTTAGCCAGCTCTTGTAAAGTAAAAGCTAAAGTAAACACTTAAAACGATACACCGTTAGAAAGGTAGGAAGTTACACTTTAGTTTTACACCATGACATTAACTAAACACATTAATAGATTATTTATATTCGTATTTGAGCTGATATTTTGATGGAACGTTAGCCAAAAAGTGTCCGAACGTGGACACAGTGACGCTAGTGCAGTAAGCTAACGTTAGAAACTGCTACCGTTACACGAGTTACGTCTAACTAGGATATCTATCACTAGATTGTAACTGTTAAGCACCTGTTCCGTCAGCGTCTGAGGGCTGCTGCGCTGCGATGATACGGGT
Organism: Sander lucioperca; assembly: GCF_008315115.2. Lineage (NCBI taxonomy): Eukaryota > Metazoa > Chordata > Actinopteri > Perciformes > Percidae > Sander > Sander lucioperca. Next base: position 9,518,331 of record NC_050194.1, on the reverse strand, counting down.
AGATGGACGCTCCTCATCATCAGATGAAGATTCCTCATCGGATGAAAATGACGAGTCACTGATCTCTCCCCGATTGGATTCTCCATCACTCATGTCCAATTCTAGCTTGCTCCACTTCTGATAATGCAGCCGCCTTGTCAAAAGACGTAAACAATACGCGTTGCTAGGCTTCACAGCTGTTTTATAAGGGGGTTAAAGTCATAGATATATATACTAATGAAGTGAGAAGGCAACTGGAGCGGTCGCTATCTGTGTCAAATATCGCCGCAGATAGGATTACATTGTTAGTAGTTGAAAGTCCCCTGCGATAAAGACGCCATGGAGACCTAGTAATTGTGTTGTTGTGTTTGTACGTTTTATGGATGTGATGCTGAAACAAGGGGGCAGAAAATACAACTGAGATGCTGCGTTTTAAATCCATGCAAATCCTGCAGCAGCTGATATTTCTCTGATTAACAGTCCTTCCAACAGAGCGGAGGAACTAATCAGCGTAGCCAGCTGTAATTGTGTTGACAGACCTGGGGCTAAATGGCTGGGGAGACCCCTGTGTGCATTGTGTGAGACGAGCACACACGTTTGTTTGCCTGCCTGCTTTACCACCTCTTGGCATATCTGTTACAGACAGAGCACTTGCCATAACTGGTGTGTGTGTCCGGTGATTGTGTGATATCTGGCCTGTCTGTCAACACCAACGCATTCTCATGAATGGGTTCGTATGATATCGTCCAATAACGTAGGCACAACAATTCGTATGATATCCTACAGAGCTCTGTGAGCTGTCAGCCCTTTCAGTTGGTAGTTGAGTTTAGCCGCAAAAAGGTGACTGTGAGCACAGAGCACCGTGAGCAGTCGGTCGTTTCAGAGGCCGCTGCTAGACGAAAAGGGTCATTCGGCAACAACAGTTAAAGGGTAACTACCGTTTTTTTCAACCTAGACCCTATTTTCCTATGTTTTTCTGTCTAAGTGACTGATGGGACCAACAATCTTTGAAATAGCTCCAGTATTAAGCGAGATCACTGCAGTCAGCAGCTGCGAAACAAGCTACAATGTAAGTTAATAGGCCAATTGTCTAGCTTGTATTTACCTCCACAAAAGTGCTCGTTTTGTCACTGACAGGCTCAGGTTAATATTCTAAGTGTCTGACAACATTATGGAAAGGATTTCTAAGAAGGTCGACCTTTCTGTTGAAGAGTAAGATCCTTTTATTATACATAAAACAATCCGCAAAATTGTGTTCGCTAAACCTACCAGACTCCATGTAAATAAACAGTAATTTAAGCATCGCAAAATATACTTCATTCAAAGTCGACAGAAACAAAATAAAACTATGAAAAGATGTTTTTGGTCGTCTTTCCACTTTTCCAACCATCACAACTCTAGCTTTGGTTGAAATAAACACAGGTTTACCAATTTACATGTGAAAATATGTTGGCGCTATACACGCTAAAAGTATTCCTTTATTAAATGGAGTCTGGTCGGTTTAGCGCTAGCGACTCGGTGGAAGAAGTATTCAGATCTTTTACTTAAAGTGCTCATATTATGCCCATTTTCAGGTTCATAATTGTATTTAGAGGTTGTACCAGAATTGGTTTATGTGGTTTAATTTTCGAAAAACACTATATTTTTGTTGCACATTGCTGCAGCTCCTCTTTTCACCCTGTGTGTTGATCTCTCTGTTTTAGCTACCGAGTGAGACATCACACTTTTCTGTTCCATCTTTGTTGGGAGTCGCAAGTACTATTACCAAACTGTAAAAATACTCTATTACAAGAAAAAGTCCTGCAGTGAAAACGTTACGTAAGTAAAAGTATGTACAGCATCATCAGGAAAATGTATTTAAAGTATTACAAGTAAAAGTACTCAATGCAGAAAAATCCTGACATTTTAGAAACTGGAAACGATCCAAACTGTTCTGTGTTTAATCAGCTAATCATTTCCGCTTTACTTGTAAGCCCTTATATTGTTGGGTAGTTTAATTTAATAAAACACAACAATAATAAAACACTGTATGTTACAACCTACATGTGTTTTGTGTGCAAAAATCTTAAATTGTAAAGTAACAAGTAACTAAAGCTGTCAGATGAATGTAGTGGAGTAAAAAGTACATTTCTCTGGAGTAGAGCAGAAAGTAGAAAGTGGCATGAAAAGAAAAGACTCAAGTAAAGTACAAGTACCTCAAATTTGTATTTAAGTACAGTACTTGAGTAAATGCACTTAATTACATTCCATCGCTGGTATTTATACATACTTAAAAGCTGTTTCACACTTTGAGATGATCTACAAGAGCACTTATTGGTCTGATGAGCTCAGTATGACACACATTTGGTTTATCGCACCCCAAAATGACACATGGGATGTGGTTCCTACCTGCTGCTCTCACATATTCTCGATCCGCATAATAAAGAGTCACTGTCAACCCATTTAGCAGCTGTTACTTTGCTAAAGCACTGAAATATGCATCAGCGATGCGAAGAAGGCGTTGAAACAGATATTGGACTTTGGACGGACCTCTCAGATACAAGAAGATCAATGGATGATGATGACAAAAAAAATATGCCAGCTCATCGCCAGCCATTATGCATGAACTTAAATTACAGCTGTGAGATCTCATAAATCCTGTAGAGAGTAATGGAGCCAGGTTGACACAGGGAACATCAATAAGTCATGTGTGTGCCCCATGTTTCCATATATTATGATGAGACTCTATAATCGCTAACCTCATTGACTGTTGTGCATGACTCAGTTTAGTGTGCCGGGTCAAGGTTTACGCCATATGTTTTGCCTTGGCCTCTTGCAGACCTGTTTGCAATCTTACCTGGGTCATCCATCTTGGATCTAATAGGAAAATAATCAATCCAGTAGGGGTGTGAATCTCTCCCTTATAGGACGATCCAATTAGGGCTGGGACAATTCATGGATGTAATCGACGTCATTGATTACAAAAATACGTCGATTTGCTTAACCCTTGTGTTGTCTTCATCATGGTAAAAATTGACCCGGTCTGTTTTGCCTGTTCTTTTAAGCATAAAGTATACATTATTACCTAATTCTGTGTTACATCTTTCCAACTTATCACCACTAGTTTTACACTTTTTTTTGGAAGTCATGGTCATGGTACACCGTAACCTGACATGCACCTCTTGAAAAATGGAACTACACGCGATGTACGTCACGGCGATTTACGTCACTCGGCCGTGGCCTGGTTCTCCTTCTCCATTAAACAACATGAAATCAAGGAGAGGGTTAACTTTTGGTCAGACCTTGGTCAGAAAAAACAGGGGAGACACTTTGTTTCTCCCACGGTGCTTCTAGAGTCGCTACTCGCTCCGAAGCGAATCACCCTCACTCTCTCACTCGCTCTACCACACACACACACACACACACACACACGCCGGCCCTACTATTCTCTTAGAGAGATCGACACACAAACCAACACAGAAGTATAAATGTCAGGCCACTAGGCTGGAGCCCCTGCATTTCAATTAAAATATTATGTTATAATATCATTATATATTATTATTATTATATAAATATATAATTATTTTCCTTCACCCACACTGATGCAAAAATACATTTGCCAGTGATTATCTTAACTGCAAATTACTCCAGTGATGAAATAAATCCATGGCATAGCCATTTTAAGTTGTATGTCAAGTACTTAAGTAAAAATACTGATTCTCCAAAGTTCAGTTCAAAAATCGTATAGAATAATAACTCCACTACGTTATATGTGAATAATATGCAAAGGAATCGTTAGATTAATCGACTATTCAATTTAATTTAATACGAAATGATTTAGTGCGATTCGATTTGATGTCGAAACGATTCGGTGCAATATGAGATACGATTCAATCTGATGGATACAGTTAATATTTGATTAATTCCAATGATCCAATTCTATAAAAGATGCATTGCGTACCTTCACATGAATATATATTTTATAAAAGGCACCAGGGAATAGCAAAGACTGTGACTTCAATTTAATTAGCTAGCCACTTACAACCGAATCACATCAGCTCCATGTTAAATGTAACTGCCTCCTTGCTGCTGTAATCGTACTGTAGAGACAGTAACTCAAAAATAGGTTCATGTTACACAGCCATTGTGAGCACTCCAATAATAACCATACATATACAGTATCACGTGAGTAAAGTTACACATGTGAGAACTATGGACCTTTTTCACAGCAGACATGTTGACTTGTCATAGTAGGAAAAGCACAGCTGAAATTGATAACCTTAACGATGGCTCAATTCCATCAAGTGTCCCAGTAAGCTATTTCAGTGAGTCAGCATGCACAATACCAGGGCCTCTCCTAAGTGGAATGCAGCCACCATTAATGGTTTTGAATACACCTGTGCTTTTTCTACTATGACATGTCAACATGTCTGCCGTGAAAAAGGTCTTATACTGTTGTAAGCGTTAGCATGCGGCAAGCAGACTTTTATGCTAATGTTGCTGATCCCTGCCATCACACAAATGGTGAGGCTTTTGTCTCAGGCTATGTTTAGACGGAAACGATCTGAAGAGAAAACGCAAAAGTGGTGTTGCGTTCCACACGTTATGGGGGGGAAATCTGCATATGGTGCTGCAAAAGTGTGTGAAATGCGATCCACCAAGTCTGCGCGCCTGTGTATAACCTTCCTTCTACTTCTCTCCAGTCTCTCTACAGTCTCCCTCTCCTCCTCCTCTCTCCCTCTTCTCTCCCTAGTAGCGCGAAGCGAACAACAAAAGCTGACAATTTTGTCTGGACAGATGAGGCGGTGGAGTTATTGCTCCAAACAATGCACACACAGACACACACACACACACACACACACACACACACACACACACACACACACATAGTGCGTATCACTATCTTTGTGGGGACCCATCATTGACATAATGAATTCCCTAGCCCCTTACCCTAACCTTAACCATCACAACTAAATGCCTAACCTTAACCCTCACCCTAACCATAACCATAACCATAACCTAATTCTAACCCTAATCCTACAACCAAGTCTTAACCCTCAAACAGCCCTTTAAAGTTGTGGGGTCCAGCATTTTGGACCCACAAAGGGTTAGGGGGGTTAGGGTTAGTATTCCCGGTTTTCGGACCCCACGAATATAGTTAAACAAGAACACACACACACACACACACACACACACACACACACACATATATATTGGTATAGTAAACGTGGAACTCACATGGAGAAGTTGCCCAGAAAGCAGCGGTTTCTGAGCAAGCCGTTCCACAGCTGGACGCCCACAATGCCAAATATGAAGAAGACAAAGAAGCAGAGCAGCAGCACGTTACCCAGCATGGGCAGGGTGTCCAGCAGCAGGGTCACCAGGATACGCATACCTGAGAGAAGAGACAAGGACAAGCTTAAACAGCCGGGCACCACACAATCGTTCCCCAAAATGCACACAGAAGATGTGTAGCCTACTGTGAGGATTAGGTGTATGTTACTGTCAGACAGTGGGGGAAGAAGTATTCAGATCCTTTACTTAAAGAAAAGTATGAATACCACACTTAGAAAACACTCTGTTACAAGTAAATGTGACGTAAAAGCATAGGAAGTGTCATCAGGAATATGTAAAAGGATTAAAAAGCATTGAGTAAAATTACTCAACGCAGAAAAATCCTCACATTTTAGAAACTGGAAACAGTGAAAACAGTTCTGTCAATTAACAAAGTGTTTAATCAGCTAATCATTTCAGCTCTACTTGTAGGCCTGTATAGTGTTAGGTAGTTTAATTTATCATAAAACATTGTATTTTACATGTGTTTTGTGTGCAAAAATCCTTATTTGTGAAGTATCTATTAACTAAAGCTGTGTGTAGTGGAGTAGAAGTAAGAAGTGGCATGAAAAGAAAAGACTCAAGTAAAGTACAAGTACCTCAAATTTGTACTTAAGTACAGTATTTGAGTAAATGTTACATTCCACACTGCTGTCAGAAGTCTTTGCTGCAAGTGCCACGCATTCTCATGAACAGGTTTCGGATGATACCATACATAAACGTATGCACATTTGTATTATATGCTACGAAATTAGGCAACCGCCGGCTGGTCATGTGATGACTGATGACATGACAGTTCCGTTTAGCAGTCTTCACAGTTAAAATTAGCCTGCAAAATGTTACTGGGAGCTGGCTACAGAGCACTGTGAGCTGTCGGTCGTTTCGGAGGCTGTTGTTAGTATGGTTTAGCCGACAAAAAGTGAGCGTCGTGCCTCTAGGACAGTTAAGGTTAGGCACCAAAACGAGAAGGGTTAGATCGTGGTTTGGGTTAAAACACTTACACTGGGACATAAACACGTGTTTCCTGGGACAGGTCAGGATGCAAACTCCACTTCTGGGCTTGAAAGCCATCCACCCCGACCTCCTCCTTAAGTGGACCAGAGCGCTTTATAGAGCACCGGTCAACGTGGCGCAAACAGCAATACATACATGGAATACAAATACATTACAGTGCTTTACTTTCCGTAGCTATATATACAAATGGTTCATGAGAAAAGCCTGACAAGTGGCAGTGAAGCACATTTTTCAAGGCTGATACTTAGTACTGGGTATTTCATTGAATAGATTGGTAGATACTGTACATGTATGAGAATCAATCCAAAGAACATGTCAATTCACAGCCGTTCACACTGCCTCGTGCTGGCTTAATAGAAAACATTTAGTGTGCGCAAGAGCATTCATTTGATCAAATTATACACTTGCCAGTGGATGCTATAAAACATTTTTTACAGTTTAATAAAAATCACATTATAATGATACATGGTAGAAATAGTAGCCTGCTACACATCACAGTTTGATGAATTTAGCCTACCTGTGTTGTATATTAGTTACACAACTTAATGAAGCAGACTGTCAAAACATGGTCATTTATTATATTATAACAGATGAGAAGAGCAGTGCTGTGGGTTACTTGTACACAATATGTGGTCTGGCTCTTGACAAACAGAAGTGATTCACTATATTAGTTCGTCAAGAGGATGTGGTCTGCTGCTGGGAAGGTTTTTAGGATAGTAAAGTTAACAAACTGCTACCAATAAAGGAGCTGAAATCAAGTGGTTGATGGTATACCACAGCTTTTACTGGCTAACAACACTTATAAACGGCATGTCATTCATGTCCCACTGTCATATACCATCTTGTTCATCATTTTCGGCTAAACACATCTACTAACTGCCGCTGATACTACGAGCTGTGATGGAGGTCTGTAGCGGCTTAAACAACTAGCAACTGCTGCTTGGCGTCAAGGAGCTCGTAGCCAGCCGGCATCACGTGACCAGCCGGCGGTCTCCATATTCGTAGGATATCATACGTTTTGGTGTGCATACATTTTCGTAGACATATCATACGGACCCGTTAGTTTATTAATAATGTGTGTGTGGAGATTGGGGTCTGTTTATGGGTTTCTTTTTTAAATTAGGATTAAGTCATTTTTGGTTAATTTCTATTTCTTTTTGTTTAAGTTCTGATAAAAAGACTTTCATTTCTGTTGAAACTTTATGGTTTATTTGTTGTTAATCTTTGGTTATTTTTGTTTGGCTCTAGGCAGCTAGGATTAAGTGATTTTTGGTTAATCCCTATTTCTTTTTGTTTAACTTCTGATAAAGACTTTCAATTCTGTTGAAACTTGATGGTTTATTTGTTGTTAATCTTTGGTTATTTTCGTTTGGATCTAGGCAGCTATTAGTCACTTTCGGCTGCCTAGATTTGCCTTAGATTGAAGTTGTTTATTGATTTATTATCCCCCCCAATAATTGAGTGTTCGTTCTCCCACAGTTGCTGAGTGCCGAAGGTGGTGGTGTCGGTGTCCCCGGTGGTGGTGTCTCCCTCCTGTGTGCTGTGTTTTACCCCTTTTGGTTTATTTTGAGTTTTTCACCACCGTGTGTGTGAGTGTTCACGTGTGATTGGGGTGATCCTTCCCTGAGATCCCGCACCCCTTGACCCTGTCCCTCCACTGGTAAGGCCTCTGCACTGATCTCCCCCCATTTCTCTACCCTTGTGTGTATGGTATTTTGGTGGTTTAACTATTGAGCTAGCCAAATCCTATTCTCGGGGTGAAATTCCCCGGGTGGCGTTGCCGGTGTCTTCCTTGGGTTTGGGCGTTGAGCGGGCCAAAAAGGCGCTCCACACCAAAACGTCCCACTCGCCACACTAGGTTGCATTTTGGCGAGAGTTACACTTTAACATGTCGTTTTGGTGCCTAAACTTAACTCTGATCACCTCATGACGACAACAACAACTTTTTCTGGCTAAACTCCACTACCACGGCCCCTGAAAGGACCATCATCTGGCGGTGCCTGTAGCCGGCTCACAATCACCTATTGGCGGCTAAACAACTTCCGCTGGTAGCCGGCGTCTCTGAGCTCTGTAGCGGATAAATCCAACCAGCAACTGCCGCTCGGATTTTATCGTTCTATCGCACTACAGACGTTACAGCACTTTACTTAGTTTACAATACTTCTATTTTAGGTGTATAATATATGGTCTATTGGTGAAGTATGATCACTTTGAGGGAGGGATACATTTTGGCCCCACCGGGGATAAAAATAATATAGACCAGAAAGGGGGGAAATCCCACGTATCCACCCCAGCAAATGGCACCGACAATGCAGTTACCTTCCAGCATAATGTTATGGCATAACCTAGAGGTTCTACATGGTACCAAAATACATACCAAAAACAAACAGTGATGATCTCTGTGCTGCTGTAATGAAGTACTTATGAAAGGCAAAGACACTCCATCAGTAACTAGAAGCCAATCACTGCATTATGTCAGTTGCGGGTGTGAACGTATAAAAATAAGCAGGCCACTGTAGAAAACAGAAAGCGTGCTCAGCAACATCCTTCCTTGGATGAATAAAGGTTAAAAATACATTTTGGATAACACGCGAGAGTCACGAGTCAAACCGAAGTACGGAGATTTGTTAGCGAGTCTGTGAGACTGTCAGCAGTACACCTACAGTTTGCTCGGAATTAACGCCACACTAAAGAGACCTGCTTTTCTCGCCTTTCATACAGTAAATTCCTGATTCTGTCAGCTCTGGACAGTGTTCCCTCAAGTTTATGACAACACACACACTTCCTGCCGCCCACACACCCCCTCTGCTAAATCTGGCTGTGTCCCTCGGCTGCTGCAGACTTGCTCTTATTTTCATGCACTGATTTTCTTCATTCTTCAATAGATCTATCTATCTATCTACCTATCTATCTATCTATCTATCTATCTATCTATCTATCTATCTATCTATCTTTCTTATGTGTTGTTGCTATTGTGTAATATATCTGTCTCTCTGTCTCTGTCTGCCAAGGGTGTAACTTTGGGAGGGTGCTGAGATCTCCACCTATCTAGCAAAAAACGTCTGTTTTAACATTAGGGGGATAAATTATAACCTGGTTGTCTGGTAGTCGTCCACCAGGAAATTTTGAACATCAATCACTTCATTTCCTGCATTCTGGTGAATTTTTCTGCAACAATGTTTGCCTTTTCTGCATGCAAATGTCTTTATCCATGTAAATATTATCATTATTATTATTATTATTATTACTATTAATGTATTAATTAATCTGCTGTATTGTTTAAAACGTTCTGCAGGTTCAAAACCTACATGTGTTTTGTGTATTTTTATAGGAATAATGCACATCTTAACAACAAATATTTGCTTGCAACAGCATTTAAACTCTTTGACTTCATTACACCGGCCAGTTTTGATTATCGGGAGGGTTGTAACCCCCCTCTGTAAATTACGCCAATGCTTTCCGCACATGTCTCTCTTTCTCTCTCTCTGTATTGCAGGCTACCCGCCCAGCAGTAACCCTGCAAGTCAGGTATCAATAATAGGCATCCTTTTTGTGATCAGGGGTTTTCTGGGTAATTGGAGAGGCCGGGACAGTCTCTCTCTGAGCGTCGGCAGAGCTCCTCTACTGGGCTAACAGCCACCGAGGAACACGGGAGACAGATTGAAGGACACCGACATGAATAGGGCAGCAAAACAAAGAGAGAGAGAGAGAGAGAGAGAGAGAGAGAGAGAGAGAGAGAGAGAGAGAGAGAAAGAGATGGAAAGCTGGAGAGACTTTGGAGCCAGACCCCTTTAGATCAACTCAAACATGCAAATGTTGGCATGCTAATGCTTGCTGAAACACGTATTTACAGGGTGTGTTTCAGTTTTGTTTTTATTCCATCCACGTTCCAACTAGTCTCGCTTTGCCAGACCATCCTCCACACATTGCGGAGAGGAGGAGGGTCTGGCTACTCCACACAGCATTCTGGTATGGGAGAAATATGTGCTCTGGTTTATTGGCATTTCTTTAAACCAATCACAATCGTCATGGGCGGCGCTAAGATCCGGACGTAGCCCCGGTGTGCGACCGTTTAGTTATGAAATGTTTAATTATGGAGCATAATTTATAGTGCTGTCAGTTAAACGTGTTATTAACGGCGTTAACGCAAACCCATTTTAACGACGTCAATTGTTTTATCGTGAGATTAACGTACTTTTTGGCCTAGCAAACTTTGTAGTTTTTTTCACATGCTGTTGCAACAACTAGTAACGTTAGAAAAACTACAACACCACACCGGCTCTAGATAGACCGGAAACAAAACAACAGACGTGCCGCACACACTTGTTTGGGCTTGCAAGCCAGCCAAAGAGTAGTAGGCTAACGTTACGTTTTGAGTGGATGGCGAGTGCGAGATGCTGAAATGGATGCCAATAAGACTCTGAATGGAAAGTTTACTTTTAAAAAGTTGCCATGTGGTTCCATTGACAAGACCAAAGTGATCTGTGTGTTTTGTCGTTGTGAACTGAGCTATCATCGCAGCACGTCCAGTCTGAAATACCACTTGATGGCCAAGCACACAGCTGATGCGAATTCTGCGCCCCTCGTCAAAGCCAGGCGACAAAAGCACAAAGCAAGTTGATCCACTTTTCCATGTTGATAAGAGCATTAAAATGAGAAAAAATAATGGGACAAAAAGAAATCAAGGGACATTTAGAATAGATAGAAATGTGCGATTAATTGCGAGTTAACTATGACATTAATGAGATTAATCGCGATTAAATATTGTAATCGTTTGACAGCACTAATAATTTAGGACAGCTTAGGTTTTATACATTTTTCGTGCAGTTGAAATTAATAATTTTCTCACTCCCATGAGCATTTGTGACATTGATTGATTTTACATCAAAGATTCAAACTCCTTTGTATGATACATGAGACAATATGTGGCAATAAGTATTGTTTAGTGTTGTTCTGCATGGCTGCAGCTGTCAGATGTGTGGAAGCCACAGTTTAAAATGAAACACGTACTTACGGGGCATGTTTACACTTTTTTAAATTCCGTCCACGTTCCAACTAAACCCTGGTATCTGGGAGTGGCACACCAAACTGCATGAGGAACTTTTCATATTTGTGGTGGATTCACGAGGGTACACACTGAGACAAAGACTTTTGGTGTTGACAGATGGATTTGAAAAGAAGGAGGATTTTGCAGATTTGCTAAGATATGGAGAACAAATGAGGAGAAGACAGCAAGGAGACACAGGGGGGAGATAAAGGGAGGAGAGGAGCAAAGGTACTACTGAAGGACAGGAGAATGACTGACAGCGAGGAGCATCCGTGGAATAACATGCATGCGTCTTTCACAGCACCATAATGTCAAAGGGAACCATCTGAATATGACACCCAGCTGGGGAGAAAGTGACAGCAGTGAAAACACAGAATATTTTGATTGACATCCAACACTCTTGAAAAACTATGTTTTCAACTTATTTCAATTACATAATATCTGTCACATTACGCAATGTCTGCAATACTCAATTACCAGCATGACATTGAAATATCTCTCCAAAGCGCTCATAATAGCACTGTGAAAAAGGTATTAAATGCCGTGTTACAGCTCTGTTTGCAAGGGAAACATCCAGTGCAGCGAGATATGTAAAATCTGCTGCACAAAATCTGCATGCGCCGCGCCCCCGTGAGCAATTGTGGCAATTCAAGTCGATGCTTGATATTCCACCACCACAGCGGGTCCCAGAAGCGTGCGTGAAGCGGCTCTCCGCTCCGCTAAAGATACGCGCCAGGTCTATTTTCACGTGAGCTGCGGGGCATTGGAACAGCCGGGCTGGAAGTTACACAGCGAGAGCATCCAGTCAATTTACCAAACATTTTTATCAGAATACAGCATAGAAAATCTGCTTAGAAATATAGGAAATATTGGATAGGATATAACAACACAATGTAATTCTGCTAAATAACACATCCCATTCATTGTTAATTTCACTTGTTTTCATTGTCATTTCAAATTGTATATATGAAAACAAGACACATTTTCTATAAGCTCAGTCTGCCACGTTTTAAAAAAAATAATTCCAGTGCTGGTTCCATGCTATCAGAATAGCTGTCATGGAAACTAATTGGTCATGTGACAAGGGCTGGGAAGATTGGCAGAACCGTAGATATATTTATGGGCAGAACAGGCAGCCAAGTGACAGTACTCTGATCCAATGGAAATCACAATTGTCAGATTGACAGCACTCTAGCCCAATGGATTGGGGTGGAGAGGGCGGGCATCAGGGGGGGCAATCATATTTCAGGGAGGGTGGGGGGTGCCAACCTGTGCCCCCCTTCTGGCCCCGCCCCTGCCTGTGGGTCGTATTATAGGGTAGGAACAGAAGACCCATATTATTGTATTGGTTTGGAGGGCTTGATGGGAGTCTCATGCACACTGACAGATCTGACTCACTGCCCACAACAGCAACTTTCTCTCTAACTTTCTCTCTCTTTAGTCATTAATGAGCAGTGCAAACACACACACATACACAGAGCACACATTAAGCAGCAGCTCCTTCAAATGATTGCCCTCATAGTGTAAAGTGCTGAGCTGTTAGGATACTGCTTAGCTATGACTGAGTTAGTGGCAGCAGCTGGGATTAGAGTCCGCAGCACACTAACTGGCTTCATACGCTGCGATCCAGAGTGTAGATATGTCTGCACAATGACAGTTTAATACCTAAAACTGCCCCGCACTGGTTTCCACACATCTGACAGTTGCAGCCATGCAGAACGCTACAGTAAACAATACTTATTGCCACATATTTTCTCATGTATCATACAAAGGAGTTTGACAATCCTAAACTCCCCGTAAAATCAATCAATGTCAAAAAATTGTAAGAAAAATGTATAAAACTTAAGATGTCCTAAATTAATCTTCTTTTCAGTATACACTTGATACCTAAACATAACGGTGCCAGTTTTAAACATGTAGTTGACGTTTGGTTAGGTTTTAGGAAACGAGAAGGACGAGATGGTGGTTTGGGTTAAAATAAGTAATAAGTTTGTTACGTAAGTACGTGCCGTAGAATGTAACGTTACTGTGAAAAGGCTGCCTTTCTCCATTTTCACTAGCCTCTGTTCCCCAAAATTAACAATGTTTTGTGTCTGCTAAATCTTTAATTTCCGTGTAATGTTTTAGTTTATTTGATAAATTATTATTTGACAACGGCCTGCTTTGTTTATAGGTTCATAGTAATTTGCTATGGTTCTGCCTGTGATGTGGGGGGTAGATCAGCTGCTCACCAGCTTAATTAAGGAGAGTACATACAGGTGTGCCTGATTAGGTCCTGAGGGGATGGGCACTCCTAAGGTGTAGAACAATAGGTATGATAGTTCTGCAGTGAATGACATTTTTATAATATTTGCGGGTGCCTATTGTTGTGGGTGCACATATATGTATAAATAGTAATGTCAGCAGTAACTGATCTATCTAATTGTAATGGTATTTTCAGAAACAAAGCGTTAATGTTGCTTTCTCAGGTTAGCTCACCCTATAATCACCTGTGCAGGTGGTAGGGTCCAATTAGGTGAGGCTGAGTTAAAAGGGTTTCAGGAGAAGAAAGGACTTGGCAGCTTACTGTGAGGTTGCTGTTTGTTTAATGTGATTTTGCCTCAGTTTAAATTAGTTTTTGTATTTCTGGGGGCTGGTTCAGTCTGTTCCCTTTGTTTGAGTATGTTTTTTTTGTTGTTGTCAATAAACACCACAGTTTGTGCACTTATCCAGCTTCCTGTCGGCTTCTTAAAAATCCCTTATTAAAAGTTTCGGGTGCCCCCACCACCTCATCGGTCTTGGTTTGAGGTGGGTGGTTTGACTGTAACATAGTTACGTGACTTTACTTACAAGTTAACTTACCTATGTAAGTTAAAATAAGTCAACTTTTGGTTCCACACAGGACACGAACAGTGGTCTGGGTAAAATTCCTATATTTGTTTGAGCCATCTGCCACCATGACCTAACTGCCACCCTGACCTACTCCCTATGTGGAACTTGTTGTTGTCTTTATGCCCAGGCTACATAGCCTAAAAAGAAGCAGTGTGTGACGGCTACCTCGCAAAAACTGTTTTGACTTGTACGCGTGTGATGTCCACATAAGTCATGTTTCCATCTAATTGCCAAGCAAATTTTAAGTTTACTTTTAAAATGTCGCAAAAAAGAAAAAAAAAAATGCGAATTACAAGCGTTTCCATCAACTGGTTTGGAGCGAATAAACTAGACTACGCAAAGCGTTGTTTCGTCACAAGTTGACGTTACGCATAGTTGTACATTGCAAACCGGCTTGCTAAATCAAAGAGTTTAGAAGCTAAGTTCTTTGGCTAAATTAAGAGAGGTAGCATTGTACAAGTTGGCCACCTGTGCAGAATACAGGGTTGTGGCAGAGACATTTGGTGTCAGCAAGACAACCGTTCACCACTGTGTATACGCGGTGTGCAGGGCCATACGATTCAAGCTTTTGAACTAATTCGTCAATATACCCGACGTGGCTGCGGCACAGGCAACAGCGCACCGCAACTTCACTACGCACCTTGTGCCACAAGTGTACAGAGCACTGGATGGGACCCATATCCCAATCCTTCCCCCATCTGATGGATACCAGGACTCTCGTCATGTGAGTCACATGTTCGCTACGTCACAAGTTATTCAGCAAAGCTGTTTCCATCTCCCATTTTGCTCTTTTTCGAAAAAGGCAAAAACCACCTCATGCGAGCGTAAAAACTTCTTTGTGAATTTGAGGAAGTTTTTTTTTGAATTTTGCCGTTTCCATCAACATTTTCTAATACGCATAAAAATACGTTGATGGAAACCCCACTATACAGTGCTGCTGAAGCGCTGCCTGCCTTTCAACATTAAGTTTGCCTATACCACTAGAGGGTTTTTCATTACTATGAAACGGAAACAGAAAGTGTTAAGTTAAATTTAGGCAAAAAGTATTAATTTTTTTTTAATGTCATGTGACATATTCTACATATATACACATTGAAACTGTAGTGAAAATGCTCTTATGATGTCAATATGACTTTCAAAAGATCATTTCACGGTCTAATTTTGCGGCAAACTGCGCACGTCATGCAGAAAATATAGGCGAGAACAGAATGTTTCAATGTCCGCGGCCCACACGTAGCCGAGCCACACTGCTCAAGCGGACTACGTGGCTGCTCGAAACTGCCAACGTGGCCGCTGTCACACACGTGCTGCTCACGCGGGAGGTGTGGCTCAGGCATTATACCACGTTTTCGACTTCCTCCTTTTCCGCCGTCATTAATTACGGCCACTACAGGTTGCCGCCACATTAGTCTCGCATTGCCAGATCTTCCTCTACAGCGCTGCGGAGGAGGGTCTGGCCAGTCCGCACAGCAATCCGGGATGGGAGAAAAACGTGCTCTGGTTTGATGGCATGTCTTCATCAATCAAAACAATCATCATGGGTGGCAATAAGCGCCGCATGGAGCCCCGGTGCCGCTGCAAAACAGCCTCAGGAAGGAACTTGTTTTGGTGGAACATGTGTATGTTAAGAAGTTGTTTTAGTCGTGTGAGAGAAAACTCAGATTGGACAGATAGTCTAGCTAGGTGTCTGGATTTACCCTGCAGAGATCTGATCAGTTAACCATAGTCCTCATAAATGGAGTTTAAAATTCCAACACAAAGAAAGCGGAAGGTAACGGACATCCGGCTGAAAAGAAAGACATCCAGCGGAATTTCCGGCGGCCACAGAGCAATCCCGGAAGTGGAAGGTTGTAGATGTAGACTACCGCCACATAAACAAAATATGGGTCATAAGTTGCCTGTACAAATGACCAATGGGGTCAGTAGGACAGTCTAACCCTAACCCTATGTATCCTTAAGGCAAGGTTGCAGTCGAGTCACCAACTGCCGAATCAGAGTCAAGTCTTGAATCCCTAGTGTTCAAGTCTGAGTCACCAAAGAAGAATCCGAGTTGAGTCACCATTACCTGAGTTTGAGTCCGAGTCACGAGTCCAGAGAATAGCGGTTTGAGTCAGACTCGAGTCCGAGTCCAGGACTTCAGTACTCCATCACACAATTTTAAAAAACACATTATTTGGCAGTGGACACATTGGAAAGTATTAATTATAAGGTGTCTGTCATGATTTTTTTCATGGGTATGTGATTAAAATTGTGAAGCTATTAATCTAAATACATGACATTGATTTGTATCCTACTGAGCAATCGCGGCGGAGCTCTCAACTCCAGAAGGTTAAGGTCAAAGAACTTGTCGAATGCATTCTCTGCCTCCCTCTTTATCCTTAATCTTAATTTTCTGGTGACCACAAGAAAAGCAACCTCCTCGATAGTATTGATTGAAAGCCAATCACATTACAAAAGATCCCACTCACCCCCTGCATAACTCTTTCCAGTTACTACTATCAGGCCGCCGCTATAAAGTCCCTCTAGCCAAGAAAAACACTTAGAAATACTCCCTCATTCCCACTGCCATAAACATCTTAAATAAAACGAATTAAGCCACACACCCACACTAACATTATGCCACATTGCACACATGCAGTATATTGTCATGTTTATCCTGTGTAAGTTATTTTTTGTTAGTTTGTTTTGCACTGTATGGTGAGCCACGTCTTAGACTATTTTCTATCATGACAGACAATGCATTTTTTTCTGAATCTATTAGATGTACACAACAGGGCAAATCTTGAATTGTATTAATATGAGTGATGGCAGTTACAGCAGGGAGCAATTCAGACCAATGTATAAGGACGTCAAATATTTGTGGTGGTAAAAATGAGTTTTTCAGGAGAACTGATTATTTCGATGGTGTAGTAAATCAAGGCATCAAACTATACATCAACTGGACGAGAGCCATATATGATGCAGGCAAACAGGAATATCATATAAAGCACCTCTGTTTATCTCCAGGATAAAAGAATCAATCCTCTGAGCCTCTCCTGACCTGAATAGCGTGCTCATTCCAAGTGATTGACATTTCATATTCAATAACAATCATGTCCTCTGCCTGTGCGCCCTCTCCAACCTCACTGTGGGCGGCCACTCCATTTCAACATGGCTGGCAGGCGGGAGGCTGTGTGTGATTGGGGAGCCATCTGTTAGCAGGCAGATTAGGTCTGCTTGCTCTGCTCTCCTGTCCGGGTCTAGCTCCGGCCTAGCCAGCTTTGTAATCTGTGTACTGTGAACTAATGGGCTTTCTGAGTCGAGGGCCAGTGTACACCTGCGTCTCTTCTTATTTGCTCCGAGCGGATGGGAACTAGCACCGTGTCAGCGACTCCAAACCACTAGACGTCCCTGAAATGGGAACGTGCCTTTGCATAAGCAAGCCATGTGACCCGAAGAAAGGAGTACATGCAGACAAATGAAAACTGATGGAGAGAAAAGAGGACAGAGAACCCATCTGAACTGTTTACCTGCTTTTGTTTTATTTGCCAGAATGAGTTTGCTTGTTTGTATGAAATAACAGAATCTGATCTCATTGGATCTGGGGCCTCTGCTTTAGCTCACTTCTACACATTTTATTTAACAGTTTCTCTCTTCCTGTGCTTGATAATGTTTAGAACAGCTCACCAATAGTACAATGCAAACAAACTCTAAGTGATACAATGGTATTCTCTAGGCCAAACTGATTAGAGTTTAGATTCTCTGCCCGATATGTCCCGCCACTATCCTCGGGCCGGGCCGGGCCGGGCCCTTAATTAAGCATTTGTGTTTTTTTAATCATTACTTTATTAGCCTAATTGGGTGGGGAGAAAGCTATGCCTCTCCAGCTTCTCCTGTAGCTCTGGATATATGTCCTGCACTGACTTGAGTGTGAGGTAAACTTTGCTAAATCGTGTCTCCCCCATCTGTAGCACTGTCTTCGATAATTACGCAACCAGGAGTCCTTTAGCAGCAGATATGGTCTCTTCTATATCCGGCGCGTTGTCGGGCAGTGCGTCAGCATGCAGACCGTGGCGAAGGACCGTATTAATTAGGTGATCGAGACAAGAAAGTCTCCTATATGGTTCCAGGGCTTTGATTATGTTGCTGCCTTGATCTGTTACCCACAGGTAAAAGGAATTGGAGTTGAGAACGTCAGTTATAATGGCCCACGTATTAAAAAATTATCGGGTTTAAATCGGGCTCGGGCTCATAATTACAGTTAATGTGTCGGACACAACGTGCACGGGCTCGGGTAGGGTCGGGCTTGATTTTTGTTGGCCTGATCTGAGCTTTAAAACTGATTCCTAAATTAAAGACACGCAATTCCCAACTTTAAAAATAACTGTCAAAATGTCTGGTGACATTTCCACCTTAAAACACATCAGATATAAAAAAATATATATAACTGTTCTATTTACTGCCGCACTGTGGCCATTTTTAAACACGATGATGTTAACATGTGACCGCGGTGGCAGTTTTAATCATGTGACTGTTTGATATAACCTAACGGCCTCAGTTTTAAACATGTAGTTAACGTTGTGAGGAAGAAATAGTTAAGTTTAGGCAACAAAAATACTGGGGCATTGGCTTAAAATGAGTCACGTAAAACTACTGAAACTAGGACGTAACTGCTTCACGGACTAAGGTCCGTAAAAGTCGGTTAATATCAAGAAGTGACTGTTGACACAAACCCCGGTCTCCTGAGTGAAAGTCCTCCGTTTGTTTGACCCATCCATCACCCCAACCTGCCTCCTTATGCTGAATTTAACGGTCCTATACTTTGACCTGCGATGACTGACACAGCCGCAAGATTTTGATAAATAAGAGGTTGACGTTTGATGAATACCAATCTTCTTGTTTGTACGGACACATTTAGAAATTGTTCTACGCAGGCTTGTCTGAAAAGATCCCTGATTTCCGTTTCCTCATAATCCCTCTTGTACTAAAAATTATTCTCTCAGAAGATTGATCATTGTTATGCCTTTATACCTTTACACATCAAGTCGCTCAAAAGCAGAATTTCCAACTTTTTTAACACTAATCTCTTTGACAAATCACAGCTGTGTTGGGGAGACGGTTGCGTACCTGACAGGCTCCAAGTGATCAAAGAAATGATTTTCAAGCTTCAGGAATCTGTAGCAACTGAAAAACCTTGAGCTGAAAATGAATTTGCACTGAAAATACAAATGAAACTGAATCTTTTCCCTCTTTTTAAGCAACAGAATATCAATCAGCATACGGATTGACGACAAAGAGCAAGGACTACGCTGTGACATTCTTTGCTTGTGGCAGACAACTTCCTCCTTTGAACTCCTTCTAACCTTATCAGTGTTTTATTTCCTCTGCTCCACTCACAAACAAGGAGCCTCTGGATTAAACCCGTCCCCTGACTCCTCTGGCCTCTCTCTATCGGCCTGACATCACAATACAAGAGCAGAAGTCAAGGGGGGTGACTTATAGGCTTTGTGAAGAATAGAAGCTAGAAAGTTCTTGAAGCTCTTGAATTACAGTAATGAGACTTGGCAAACAATGTACAGTCGAAGGATGAGGGCATGAGCACACGGGGGGAGGGGGGGTGGTCGATGATGCTGTGTTGTTGTTGTTGTTGCCTTTGGGGCTTATCTGGGCAGAAGTACACAACGTATGTATAAACCAGGTGCTGCTCAGAGATCAGGATGAACCACTCCGTGTTACTGATGCATGAAAATAACAGCACACGTGTCTGCAATGCAGGTCTGTTAGCATGTAAGTGTGTAGGGGTGGGAGAGGAAAGAAAAATCAAATGTATCGTATCGTTTTTTATATATATATATATATATATATATATATATATATATATATATATATATATATATATATATATATTAGGGCCGGGACTTTAACGCGTTAATTAAGATTAATTCATTACGGGACTTTAACGCGTTAATTAAGATTAATTACGCAAAAAATAAATAACATAATTTTAACCACACTTATTTTTGCACCGCGGAACGTTTTTCAATGAATGAGTTTCGACGGGCCGATTATACTGGAGCACCAACTAGTGTTCTTGACTTCCAACAACAACAAACCACAGTGAACATGAACGAAAAAGCTGACGAGACCGCTTTGCTTGGCCCCGTGGATGGGAAAAAAAACGAAAGGATGGAAGCGTCGACAAGAGCATGGTCGTGTGCAAGCTATGCAACAAGGAATTTGCGTATCACTGCAGCACATCGAGCCTCAAATATCACCTCAACGCAAAACACATAGGAGTTAGCGTGGACGTTAGCCCGACTCCGAGTAAAGTTACAAGGACCCACACCCAACCCACACTCCACCAGATGACTGGTTTCAGGACCAGGGTAACTAATATTTATATGCAATTAAAATGCGATTAATTTCGATTAATTAATTACAAAGCCTCTAATTAATTAGATTAATTTTTTTAATCGAGTCCCAGCCCTAATATATATATATATATATATACTGTATACATATTTTTACCAGTGATTCACCTAAATATTTTCTGTTTATACGGTACTGCCGATGGCGACTATATCCTATCCGTTTCCGGCAAAACAGAGTGGAAGCAGACAGTGCAGAAAATGCATGTTATGTACTTATTTACAAATGAAATAAATGTCAGACTGACTGACATGTGATGTGCATTCTTCTTAGAAAACAATTAGTTTTTAGAAATGTCTCATGATGTATTGTCTCTAGAAGTGTATTATTCAACTTTTGTTTTTGTTAAAGAAGGAAAAGGCAATACTCGATACCATCGAATCACAATACTTCTAGAATCGCAATGAATGAAAATCGCAATACAAATCGAATTGGCACCCATGTATCGTGAAAGAATCGAATCGGGACAGAAGCATATCGTCCCAGCACTATAAGAGTGTTAGGAAAGTGTGTGTGTGTGTGTGTGTGTGTGTGTGTGTGTGTGTGTGTGTGTGTGTGTGTGTATGTCATCAACTCAGAGGGAGGGAGCATGTTAGTTTTTTTTATCCAGACATGCCACCTTTGCTCTTCATCCTGATCCAGTGTATTCTCCTTCTTTAAATGGTTACCAACAGGGGCGGACTGGGACAAAAATTCAGCCCTGGCACCGTAGTCACACCAGCCCACATTACCATGCAGCCCCACCCACGGCATTCACTAATTACATTTGTGTACAGATGGTGAAATAATATAAGCAGTACCTTATGTAACAGATTTTTAAACATTTAATGTAAGTAACTGGCAAACAATGCTTACTAATTTTTAAAGAGCACACCTTTATAACAAATCTGTTTATGCCGTTTGTATGCTGTCAATCTCTACAGTATGTTGTTCTTTGTTGTCACTGTCTGTTCGTTTGTCCGTGTTTCTCTCTGTTGACACTGTACATATTGTCCGTCTGGTTCTCCGTCTTTTAATCTGTTTTAACCATAGACTGTATATATTATTCATATTATACAGTCTATGGTTTTAACTCTCTAACTCTGCCATTGTAATGTTTTTATGGCTGTCTGTGATTATACTTCAGGGTCTTTCCTTGCTTAGAATTGTCCTTTGGGGGGGGTCTGGGGGTCCTCCCCCAGGAAATTTTTGAGGGTAAAAGACTTCAATTCCTGCATTCTGATACATTTACACCAATACATTTACACCAATTTATGGTAAAAATGTCTATTTATGGCAAGGAAATCACAAAATTCTGGTGGCAGGTAACAATTTAAAATACAAAATATAATGGAATATTATAATCAATAGTTCAGTAAGGGGGCTTTCACGTCCGGGACATGGGCCGGACAGACAAAGTCCATTTGTTTTATGGGATTTATGGTAACTTTTTTTTCTACATTCTATTGATCAAAAATGATCAGTGATGGTGCATGGATTTTGAGACTACAGTGTAACGGACCACCACAGTTCATCCATACATGTGAACCGCGGATTAATTGCAGAGTTAAACCTACAAAGTGTAAAATGTGACACTACGTGAATAGGGCACAGCAGAAAGACAGCGCAGAACGACGCTGCTTGTTCAGGGTTGTCATGTGTAGGCTACTCCTCTTCGCATCAGGTGTTAAAACCAACTGTACCAAAACACTGAATTAGACTACTATTTAACGCGACAACGAGTCGAGTAATGAAACTGTCAATTTAATACTGATGCCGTCAGACGGCCGCGCGGACCGTCAGTCAGAGCTCCGGCGAAGCTCTGCGCTCGTCAGCAGCGGCTTCACGCTGCTGCAGCCGGTCCCCAAGAACATCATGATCACTGGGAGAGTCCGGTACAGCCTGAACCCTGCAAACGGAGATCCCGTTTGAAGGTGAAGTGCTTGATTTTGACTGAACGTCCCAATTTGAGTAACTTCTGATTGGGTCGGTCGGCCCATCTCGGGACCAGGACGGCCAAATGCTTAATAATAATAATAATAATTATTAATATTAATATTATTATTATTATGATTATAACCATAGTAAAATCGCGCAAGCGATAAAAAATGGCCTATTGCACTGTCGGTCTGTAATGTGTCGGTGGGGTAATTCAGTGATAAGAGTTGGGGAACTCACAGGTTAGGCTACAGATTAATCGATTAGTTGTCAACTATTAAATTAATCGGCAACTATTTTGATAATAATTTATTTATTAATTTATAATTAATTTATCGGTTTGAGTCATTTTTTAATGAAAATACATAGTCAAATTTCTCTGATTCCAGCTCCTTAAATGTGAACACTTTCTAGTTTCTTCACTCGTCTGTGACAGTAAACTGAATATCTTTAAGTTTTGGATAAATCAATACATTTGAGGACGTTATCTTGGGCTTTGGAAAACACTGATCGACATTTTTCACCATTTTTGACATGTCATAGACCAAACAACTAATCGATTAATCTAGAAAATAATCGACAGATTAAAATAATTGTTAGTCGCAGCCCTACTCACACGTACAGTTCTTCTACCTGTCCCTATCTGGGCAAATCCTGACTCAATATTGGGTTTTGGGCTGGGTTTGGGTAATTTTGTTGCGTTGTCTTAATGTAATTCTTAACACTAGAACGGCCATGACGGTCATTTTGAACTGGCTGGAATCATTGCACACATCCTCTCCAAGGAGTGCACCAGCAGTAAAATTGTCCGGCAGAGGAGCTGAGAGCAGAGTTTATGGAGGAAAAAAGGGCAGTGGCGCACGGTCCGAGCAGCGCTGCGCACCGCAGCAGACGCCAAAACGGAGGCAGTGCCAGGTTAGGTTATAGCTAAATGTTCAAATAAGATACTTAGAATTGTTATTTGGCTGTTATGAGTTAAGGTGAATGAATTTCCTCACCATATTTTTCGGGATATGAATGTATGAAATAATTACGGTTTACTATGCCATGATATGAATAATTGAAACACGTATTACTACTCAAATGTATAATTAAACTCGTAAAAATGTACATTTCGGTGTTATTACGTTTTTCTAAAGATATCCTAATACAATACATAATACAATATCGCAATTAGGTATTTATCATGAGAGATTATAGAGTTTGGAATCTGGCGGTCAAAATGACCGCTCACGGCAGTTCTAGTAGTTATGGAATTCCGGCACTTCTAGTGTTAAGACATTTCTCAATGCCCAGTTAGAAGGGGGAAGGACAAAGACAATGAAGCCAATGTGTAGCATTTTCCTCGTCGGCTTACAGTCAGCATTGGGTAAAATTATAATAGAAATACAACTTTTGAGTCAGGTTTGGATGTCAAATTTGGGAGTTGGGTTCAGTTAGGTTGGGATCTTAAGACAAAAAACAGATAAGATGAAAAAAAAAAAAGATTGGTCAACCAGAGTCGCAGAGGGTGAACAATACTGACTTTTAGTCAATAGTACTGTATGCGTCCAAAAGGGCTAAAAATCCATATTTATTGTAACTGCTGTGTTCAAGCCGAGATAACCCTAATGACAACATCAGGGATTATCTCTCAGAAGCCACAGGATGATTCTCCCCTACAGCTACAAAAGACAATATGACTACATATATGACTGTTTTCTTAGGCTGAGAGGTATTCCCCATGTCTACTAAACTGACCTGTAGAGTAATTGTAAAATCGTTCTTCTTTAATTCCAGCTGGTCTTGGCATTAAGGAACTGATGATAACCAGGGTAAAAAAAAAAATACATGAACCCACGCCAGCAGCAGTAATGAATTGCAAATTCAGACTGCAGCTGGCTGGCATTGCCACCAAACCAAGCGCTTTGGCAGGTGAGCAACCATCATCCTGAGGCCCTTTTCTACTCCAAAAATATGTTTGACTTGAAGAAAAAAAATAGTGTCTGCTAGATAGTGAAATAAATGTGTCACTTTAGCCTGAGTATAATAGTTATTTTTCTTCTCTGTGTATAACAATGACTCCTTTACTTTTACGAAAAGCATTTCAGCATTTTAAAGTTAGTATTCTAGGTTTAAGTGCCTTGAGGCCTGACAGTGAAACCCATTAAAGCAGCTCCTCACTTCTCTTTGCATATTGCAGGAGCAGAATCAAGGAAGACGCAAAAGAAGCATTTGCTGACAATAGATTCTAAATGTTAAAGTATGCAGTTATTTAATATTTAGTAGAAGCACACTTTGCTTAGAAAAAGAAAAAAATGTAGCAATTTGGGGTTTCTCAATAATTTAGCCAATCTAGATTTAGATTTTTTCTTTCAATGTACTAGATATACTCATCCTAAATGAAAGCTCAAAATACAACCTCATTATAGCGCCATATCTGTTTCCATGCCATAAGCAAATGTTACCCAGGAACACATACTCTACTCTGGACACACTTGTGGTCAGCCGATCCCTTTGAATATTAAGACCCATTCTGAGGCAAGCCACAAGTTGTCATATCTACCTTGATGTAGCCAATGACAGGCCTGGTACAAGGTCCCTGTGGGCCGGTAGAGGACGTGAGGGTATTAGGCAATTAGGTGGCAGACAGGGGGTTGTGATGTGGGGGTGACACAGCCTGAGACTTCTGGTTTTGTTGGCAGCAGGTGGATGAAGCCTGCAACATGTATCTGTCACTTGCACTGGCAGGAGTGCCATGTTAGTGCATCAATCAATGCCAGAGCCTAGGAAGTGGACACCAGCCCAGGTACAATGTGACCGTTAATACCAGTCTGTGTGTGTGCGTGTGTGTGTGTGTGTGTGTGTGTGTGTGTTTTAAGATGATCTCCAGTCTTAAGGTAAGAGGTAACAGACCGAGAGAGGGTGAGAAAAGAGCAATGTGGGACTGTAGACAGTGAGGCGGAGGATTGTGAGTACTAACAGTTTATACATCTGCTGATCCAGGTTCAGATGGCTTACATTCTAGGCAGCAGTTGACAATTATCAACAAGAAAGTTGACTAAGAGGTTGGAGATGGAACGTTTACGCTAGATCCCTGCACTGGACTGCTTTCTTAATTCCGCTCCTGCCCGTCAACAGATTGACCATTGATTTTGTGTTTTCTCCCATCCCACAGGGGAAAACACGTTATTGTAATATGTAGTATTAAAAATATGCATACCCGTCGACAATAACTAGCGAAATTACGTTCTAGAAATCCACCTGCCCTAAAGTCTGCTGTGCATCACGTTATTGCTCTGCTGACAAGGCAGTTTCTCATTCAGACCGTCTGTGAGACAACGATCCCCATTTGGGGGTCTGATCTCTGGATGAGACAAAGTTTAAGGAAGTGGCTGAACGCTGCTCTTCAACGGGGGGTGGAAAACCCAAACTACGGCAGAAATACATGGAGCACGGATGCAGCGCAACACCACCGCCACAGCATGGCTGCAGCAGAGCACGTCCATTATTATTAGCTAGTTTCTGTCTCCCCCCCATGAGGATTTCTAAATAATGACAACAAAACCTTCGGCGCATCCACGATACAAGTCTTACGTGATTGCGCCACCATGCCCACCCCTCCTCCACACAGTTGCTATAGTAGGTCATAGTAGCTCAATAGGCGACTATGGGGGCGGGCTTTAGGCTGCCCACCCAATCAGAAGTTAGACATTTTTTTCCCCATTTGCTGAACACATTTTCTTAACTTTTGATTGGGTGGGCAAGTCACACGTTTGGGTGGGCTGAGACCACCCCTGCCTCTAGCTACTGCTGTCCTTGTCTACCGTACATTCAGATGAATGGCACCAGTATCCGGAGTTCCACGTTTACCAGCCAGTAAATCTCCACTCGATGACTTGCTTCAGAAGAGTTGAAAATTTGTGACTTTCCCTCTTTAGCGTTTAGCTTAGCGACGTGCCATTTAACTCATAAACAACATTGGCTTGGCCGCGTCATCCTCCCTCGCTCAAAACCTCTCGTCAAAAATCGTCACATCCGGTTACAAAAACCGAAGATGGGGATGCTCGTATTTGCCAAACTTGAGGCATTAAAACGGCAGCCCGCAAACCAATGGGTGACATCACGGATGCTATGTCCACTAATTTTATGTCTATGATTTTAACGCACTGTAACAGATTTGATTGGATCCCTCAGGTTGACACAGGAGAAAGGGGTGGGGGCCGAGAGCCCCAGGAAGGAAGAGAGGAAGTAGAAGAGTGTTGGCTGTTGTTCAACTGGATGCTCCGTGTGCGTTCATTATTTTTTCTTATAAAACCTAGTTAGGCGAACCTATAAACAGCCGGTTACAGCACTGATCAGGAGCAGCGCTGCTAAATCCCGGGACCCGCTGTCTATTTTTGGACCATCCACTCCCACCAGCAGCCAGAGGTGGAAGAAGATTTATATAAAAAAAGGTATCGTTCAGGAACCGGTATCAAATTCACATATTGGTATTGGTATCAGTATCGACATTTTTGGAACGATACCCAGGCCTAGGAATGATTACAGCGAACAATAACACAATGTGCATATGGACAGGTGCCAATTGTTTTAAGATATAATTGGATATATGTGAACCTATGAGCACAGAGGAACTCTGTGGGAATTACAAGCACAGAAAGATCCTAGATAAATCTATCTCTATGTGTGTAATGTAGGGCAACTGTACTAAAAGTATGACTCACCGCTGCTGCACAACTGTGAATTTGTGGATCTTGTCACATTGTATTTTGCAACATCTATGTCCTCCCTATTCTGTACCTCTTTTGTAATGTCACTGCGGCAATTACGCAGGTCAAATTCCTTCACGCTTGCCAAAATTTAAAAAGGCAAACTGTAGCTTTTCCCTCTCTTCGCCTTAATCCAACAACTGCTTAATAATGGAAGAGGTTAAAAATAAAATCAGTGCAATGAATCCAGTGTAGGAAATTAATTCAAAGCATCCAAGAACTAAAGCACCTGTGTATTCAAATTCAGTTGAGTGTTCCTCAAAATAGGCAGAGCTCCGCGATAAACATCCCCATCCAGAGTCATGACGAATGCTGCAAGCTTCTCTGCAGGACTTGATTGGACTGGTGAAGGGATGAAGGGGGGCCGTTTTGGGACCCCCCCTCCTCCACCACCACCACCACCCTACCCAATGACATTTTCGCCGCAGGGCCAGAACCAGACCAAATCATCCACACATTAACACATAACTATTAGTCCTGTGATTAGGATGAGGAATGGTCGGATGCCTAATGAGCGAGTCTGTGTGCTCTCTGAGTGTGTGTGTGTGTGTGTGTGTGTGTGTGTGTGTGGCCTAATGAGCAGCGCTGGAGCCCTAAGACAGCCTTGATTGACAAGAGGGTGAGATTCCAGAAGAGGTTTGGATGTGTCATCAGTAGAGTGATAGGAGGTTGATGTCCCATTCATGCACCCACGCGGGGTAAACACCGCTGCATGTACACCAGGGCTGTGCAATTAATCCAAATTTGAATCGCGATTACGATTTTGGCTCCTAATGACCACAAAAACAAAATAATTCAAGAAAAACGAGAATTTTGCACGTTATGTTTTGCAAGTAAACTCTTATTATTCTATATTTTCTATTTTGCCCTGTGTTCTGAATGAAAAAAAAAGTGTTCAAATGGGAAAAGTATTAAGGGAAATTCCACAGTTCTAGGTGTTTTCGCTGTTGATCTGTTTCACTTTTTCACTGTTTTTTTTAAGTTCAATAATCGCAACATCTTTCCAAAAGTCAATCAGTAATCGTGTTAAATAATCATGATTTCAATATTGACCCAAATAATCGTGATTATGATTGTTTCCATAATCTAGCAGCCCTAATGTACACACACACACACACACACACACACACACACACACACACATCCATGGAATCATTGCTCAGTTTGCCTGCAATCTTCTCTGAGCAATTGAGGGAGCTAATGACATAATTATGGTCTGTATTTAAATGAAAGCAATGCAGGCGGTGGAGGTGAGAATGAACACACAGAATGGACTGCTGGGTGGGTATAAAATGGTTATGATTTATTTAAACAATGTGTGCACTGGAAAATTCAATCTGTGCTAATTAAACTCTAATGGAGACTGATGGAAGAAAAGGGGAGTGGAATATGGAACTTTTTTGAGCGGGGGGGGGTTGTATAATATGTGAGTGTGTAGAAGAAAGGGAGAGGGAGGATGACAGATGGAGCTAGTGAATCAGGGAGTTGTGTGTTTGGGTCGCAATGAGGGAGTGAGTGATAGTCCGCGTATGCGAGTGTAGCTATGCACTGCAGTCCTTTCATACGAATCGTGCAGTTGGGAAATTGCATATAAATCTGTCTGAGTCCAAAGATGTCTGGCTGGGGAAAGCCAAAACACAGAGAAACAGTCTAAGCAGCATACCAACTGTGGATCGGCTTGTCCCTGACCTACATTCCACTGCTGTGTAGGAATTCAATCCACCTGCATGATCGGCAGTTATATAAAGTAGCATGACAGCGGAGCGGAAGTCCAATATGTTAAGATAAGTTAAATTCATACAGCTAGCACGACAGCGGAGCAAAGGTCCAATATGTTAAGATAAGGTAAATTCATACAGCTAAATTTCCTGAAACCAAGCCCGATTAATTATTAGAAGCAAGATATGACTGACTGGTCATTGTGATAACTTATTACAAAGTTTCAGCTTTTAGATAAGCCTTTATGAATGTAAAAACTATGACTTCTGTTTTAATTTCTGCACTGACTTAGTATGTAAGGATACAAATATGGGCTCTTTCATGGCAAGATGTGAATGTCTGAATAAGATGTTAATACTCTGATATTTAAAGCCCCTGACACACCAACCTGACGGCTGACCGTCGGCAGAAAAGGCAGTCGGACTGATCAGTCGGCTCCCCGAAGTCCAAAAAGTGCCTCAGAACACACCGAAGCAACGCCGTCTTTAGCGTAAGTTCTGCGCGTGCGCGAGACGTAATACAAAATTTTTTAACCGGAAATGACAAGGCGGCACGTGGGTCTGGCTTCTCCAGCTGATAATAATGGCGATCTCGTATTTTACGAAAATAGTTCACTGAAACTTTTTTCTGAAAACATTTTAAGCGAGAAATAGGCCATACATTTGCTGAATCTGTCTTCATTTCAGATCGACAAAGGTCAGTTTTGAGAGGCGTTCGTCACTCATCCTGCTCGTTATTTCCGGGTTAGCACTCCACCAATCAGATTGGTGGAGTGAGTCCGACTGCCCACCCTCCGACCAAGCATGTCAGGTCGGCCAAAATGAAGGCCGACAGCTCCTCCGACAGACGACGGCACAGAACACACCGAACAGACTCGAGTCACTGACCTCGCCAGACTGTCCGACGGCCGATTATCGGATTGGTGTGTCAGGGCCATAAGGTCTAACTATTGCAGAAGTCAGTTTGTGCACATGAAAGCCAAGAGACACGTCACTTTTTACTGCCACCTGTCACTGTGATGGTTTTGCCAGTTCACAAGATCTTTTTGGCTAAAACTGAGGCAAGTATTTTATTTAACTAGGAACAAAGTGTAAAGACAGTGAGCTTCTGACAATAAGACTTTTTTTCAATACCGTGTCTTATAGGTGTATACGGAAGCCCTGAGAGGAAAGTAGTGAGATTTTTTTTTCTAGTGATGTAGTTTCTATGTCTGATCTAACTAGTTTTTTTCCGTCTGGGTTTAGGAATCAAGAACAGGTCCAACCAAAGTTTTGCCAGGGATCATTTTTCAAAGTTTTTTTTTTTTTTCACAAAAAAAGGTTTGGCAGGTAATATTATTCACCTGTTTTCACAGATGAAAAAAAACGTTTTTGGTCAAAACGTTTTTCCCCCCACACCTGTTCTTAACAGAGTAGAATAAGTAGGGGCTGCTAACTGAAAACAAAACAAGTCGCCTTGACCATCTTACCCGTCTCTGAGAGAAAAATAGAGAGAGGTCTCCAGGAATTTTGTTCAATTGGGCAAGTCTTAATTGTTCATTCATGTTAGCTAGTATTGGCCATGTTTCTGTCCAGAGACGAAGCTAAATAAATTTAGGCTAATCTCCGGGAAGACCCCGACAGTGTAAACAGCTGGTCAGTCATGTCAGTTAAATGTTTGCTACCTAAGAACTTATTCAGCAAAGGCATTTCAACTGTTTTGAGGAAGTTGTATCAAATTTCCTACAGCTTTTCTAATGCAATACTTCAAGATGCCCCCAAAATATGTGAATGGAAACACGGCTATTATGTCTTGTGATTGGGCCAAAGTGGATGCACATATACGGAAACTGACAAGGGGCATGGACACACACACAGTGAAGTAGTCTCGCAGTCTGCAACCGATGTCACACACTGTACGCGTACAACCACTAATAACTATGTGGTTAAGTTCCATCACACTACCAATGCTCACATACCAGAAAATATATCCTCACATTGTGTAATAAGTGGTCTGCTCCGGATTAAAATGCAATTCAGTCCAGATTGAGTGTGTAGCACACAGATTAGCTCGGGCAACTCCTGTCCTTTGATCCACTATATAAATAATATGATGTCGGATGACTAAGCCTTTGTCCATTTTGATGATGAAAACAAAGCAGTTTTGAAACATCAAGGCTGCCAGCTAAGTGGCTTACACTATAGGAAGACATCAAGACTGGATCAGATTTAAATCTTACACACCAAACATTTGCATTTGTTGTGCAGAGTAAGAGATTAAACATCTGGGCCTCACACACTACCAGATTGTCTTTGTTATCCCCCCAAACTTGTACTGACGTCGCTCACAATGTAGCCTGGATCAACGGAAGTATATTTCCCCCTCATTACGCTCTCTGTGTGTTGCTGTTCTCAAACTTCGAGCTAGCAAGCTGCACGCTGAAAATGGAAAGTTTTGAAAAGAAATTAGATCGTGCAACAAGGCAGGCCTGCTTGGTTCTTTGGGTGAATGATTTATAAAGCATATGTTTATGCCATTTACTCTCTAACTGGGACATTTTGGGACTGATTGGTGGGATTGCTATGGAAGTATGGAAGTACGGAAGTACACACGGCGATACACTGGTAAGAGCAAATTACGTAACCATGTGTCCAGCTAATTTGTATAGCTCAAGTGACTGTATTGTGTGAACAGTTATCTTCATTTAATATTTTATGTGGCATCTGCGCGGTGCAAATGTTCCACCAAAACAAGTTCCTTCCCGCGACCATTTTGCAAAGCCATTGTTGCTGCATCCGAAGACAATTGTGAAAGGTTAAAAGAAATGTAAACAACCCAGAGCATTTTATTCTCCTGTTACAGAATGCATCTGGGGTGTAGCCAAATCTTCCTCCACAGCGCTGTGGAGATCTGGCAATGCGAGACTTCTCACACTGGCGTAAGGCAATGGTCAGCCTAAAGGTTCTACACAGTGTCCGTATCTTTAGCAGCCTGGCTTTAGTTTACGATCAAAGAAATGTATTTGTCTCCAGAGGAAGCCACAAGTGTTGTGATTTTGTGAGTGTTCTGGGATCCAGAGTCTGGTTAAGGAGCTGTGTGAGAGGCCAGTTAGGTCTGCACTCACTTGGCACTCGGTTGATGGCTCTCAGAGGTCTCAGCACGCGAACCGTCCTCACCGCTGAAAAACTGACGTTCTGCAAGTTGAGGGAGTACTCCAACATCCTGCAACATGTGGAGAGAAAGATGTGTAAGTACAGCGATAACAAAACCAAAATACTGTAATTGCTATCACAGCTCACACTGCAGAGCCTGCTTTATCATCTGGGAATAAAAACACAGAAAATGTAAAGGCAATATTATGTAGCCAATTATATATTGCATGTATTACATGCTCTCCCACTCTCTCAAGTGGTAATTAATCCTCTAATGTCCTGAATCCCATTTACATTCTTGCCTTTAGAGATGGCTGCAGTACATGTGTTCTGGCAAACAATATGCTTTCATTCCAACTACAGCTAACGGACCAGCGAGTTAGAAAAACACTTAAACTGCAGTGCGTGTGTTTGTGCTTGTATATGGAGCGCAGCCTACACGCAATGTTTGCATGCCTGACAAACACTCATATATTCACATGCACCCTCGCACAATCAACCTTCAAAGGCACGGACAGCATACAGTATCCCCTTTTAGAAGACATCAAGAGCGGGTGAATCACTCATCATTGAGAAGATAATGTGGCATCCACGGTACATAAAAGAACAGCATCAGATCAAGTCCGCTTGTAGCCTTGGGACGGCACCCTCTTAACACTCTCCAGCAGCTCTTTAGAGGCTCTTTCTGGCTGTGATGGGAGGTTAGAAGGACAGCGCTAGCAAAGAGAAACTGTGGAATGCTTGACATTTATTTTCTTCTTGATCAGAGTTTATCGTCATCTCGTCTCCCACTCACTCTCTCTCCGTGTGTGTGTGTGTGTGTGTGTGTGTGTGTGTGTGTGTGTGTGCGTGCGTGGAGCAGATGCTGAGCACATGTGCAGCTTAAAGGGGCGTGCAGATGAAGGAATTCCCTCCTCGCACCGGCTCCAAGTCTGTCTGTCGGACAAATTTGCAACACATGTCGGACGGTCTGTGTGTGTGTGTGTGTGTGTGTGTGTGTGTGTGTGCGTGCGTGCGTGCGTGTGCATGTGTGTGCCTGTTGGTCACCTGAAGTGCAAGAAACTCCCTTAATTAAAGTGTGTGTTTGAGATGTCCCAGTACAAGCTTTTTCTGGTTTGTCACACACATACACACACACACACACACACGCACACACACGCACACACACACACACACACACACAGTACCCTGAACTTGACAGATGGCCTGTGAGCTACAGAGACTGTTTACTCATTTACAAAGGTAAATGAGTAAACAGTTAACAGAACGGCAAGACGCCATCCCATCACCAGCTGAGACACGGTATCTGGTAGTCCCTGGGAACAGCGGCTGCT
This sequence comes from Sander lucioperca, assembly GCF_008315115.2. Taxonomy (NCBI): domain Eukaryota; kingdom Metazoa; phylum Chordata; class Actinopteri; order Perciformes; family Percidae; genus Sander; species Sander lucioperca. The sequence goes on along the minus strand of NC_050194.1, from coordinate 9,484,847 downwards.
GTGTAATGTTCTGTAATGGCCGCCGTGGACATTCAGGTCAAAAGGAATCAAGTGGCACTTTTATGAAAGAGTGACTTGCAACTTTTGGAGTTTATGGTTGCAATGGCGCTGCGCTAAGCTTAACGCTCCAGATGTTTAACCCTTCTGAAGCGACTCATCCAGTGGAAATTTACCTGCTGGTAAACGCAGACCTGGTACTGCCACCATTCATCTGTATGTAAACCAGTTCAGAAAATCAGCACATTTACAAGCTAATGCTACTAGTTGCTAGCTAGCTTGGTTGGCAGAACACTGAAAAAGACAATTTTATGCGACTCAAATGTTCCAATTATCTCTGATGTGAAAAGACACAGCACGAGGGAAAAAGTTTAAGATAAAACAGACAACACCCAAAAATTAAGATTATTTTTTGGGGCATTTTACGCTTTTATTTCAATAGGACAGCTGAAGACATGAAAGGGGAGAGAGAGGGAGAATGACATGCAGCAAAGGGCCGCAGGCCAGAGTCAAACCCAGGCCCACTGTGTCGAGGAGCAAACCTCTATACATGGGCGCCCGCTCTACCAACTGAGCCATCCGGGCGCCCATCATGCTGTTTTAAAGAAGACTTGAAACTACTGTAGCGAGTAAGACAATAAACTCATTATGGAAATGTTTATTGAGGTAATAAATCAAATGAGAGGTAGGGTCATTTTCCATAGACTTCTATAGAAACACACTTTTTTTTGCAACCAGTGGAGTCATCCCCTGCTGGAAATTTGACAGAATGCAGGTTTAAGGCACTTCCACATTGGCTTTACTTTGCAGGCCCGGAAACTTTGTCCATTATTTTTATTTCAGTCTGTTTTTGGTGCCACAACTTTATAGATCTAGTTGTGTATTCAGAAACTGTGCCTTTAAATGAGCCGTCAGGACTTACGGACAGTTGTGATGTCACAACTATACTATATATAGGTAGTAAATGTCACTACAGTGCCGTTACCTTCATTCCCTGGCTGCAATGACGGTCCAGAGATTCAGAGAGCTGACAGATGGAGAAGACCCGGAAAAGCTGACCAAGCAGAGCAGACTGGGCTTTTTCGAAAGGGGGGCTAAAGCTTGATTTCCAGTTCTGCGGAGGCTCCACGCAGAGCTTTTAGCCTACGGAAGTGGCCTGATGTTTATACTTGCGCGTTGGTGTGTGCGTTGAGCCGGCATGTGTGTGTGTGTGTGGGGAGTGGGTGATAGAGCGAGGAGAAAGTAAGAGAGTGACGGCGATTAGCTTCGGAGCGAGTACCGACTCTAGAGTCATAGTGAGAGAAACAAAGTGTCTCCCCTGTGCTTTCTGACCACGGTGGGAAAAATGTAGCAGGAAAAGTTAACCCTCTCCTTGATTTCATGTTGTTTATGGAGAAGGAGAACCAGTAAATGAGTCGGGGGAAATGCAACGCTACCAAGCCACGACCGAGCGACGCACATCGTTACATTTTTCGAAAGGTGCACGTCAGGCTACGGCGTAGGGTCCGGAGTAGATTTGTGTCTCCATGTACCTATGTACGTAGCAATGCCGTGGATTTTACGCAAAAGTATAAAACAAGCTTTAAAGAGACAGGTGCCAAAACTGAGCATTTCAGACAGAGGGTGAATACAGGTATATTCAGACAAAACCATTTTTATCATACGGTCTGTATGATAAAAATGTTTTTTGAACATTAAAGCATGTAAACATTTTCTATTAACAGTAAAGTAAAAATGCAAGTATGAACCTGAAAATGAGCATGATATGGGACCATTAAATGCAAAAAACCAAGCACATGCACTTTAAGGGCCGAGCCACTATTGTATTTATTACAATATTATTATTTGTTGTCACTGTCTTCCATGATGTCGACAAGACAAATAAGTTAGGTCAAAATAACAAACTCTTCCAAATAGAAAATGGCTTATATACCCACCATGTCAGACTGACAAATGATGTGACTGCAACATGGCAATTCAGTGTGATTATCAGGCTGTATGAGATGGAGAATATACAATAAAGTCACCATGATTCCAGTTCTGAATAGTAAAAGCCCCTATGGGAAATGTATTGTACCATTATCAGGATACCAATGGGAAAAGTCATGTTTGAGTGTCATAGACATGCATAAATCCCCAGAGCAATATAATACAAATATTAGGGTAATTCTTCGTCAGACAGAGTTGCATAAACAAACTTAAAAGCGGATGATGAATGATGTCTGTTGAAAAATAGTCCATGCAAAAACACTTGCTTCCCCTGATGGGAGCCAGATGAAGTTTGGTGTGCTCAGTGAAAACTGACCCATCTCCCCTCATCTGGAATGAAGAAAACAACCGAGGAGAAATGGTGTGTATCAAACAAACGATGGAAACGACAGGAAGTCGTGCACTGTTTTCGTCAGAGTCCATGCCAGTGTTGACAATGCTGATACAGGGAAGGGCAACCAGCGGAGGAGGACTAAGAAATGAGAAGCCGGAGAGGACGGGGGGAGGCCCAACCCTGGAGGGAGTTTGCGTGAGGAGAATTCCCAAACTGACGCCCACAGAGCAGATCTACACAGCGGGATGGAGTCGAAGAATGAAAAACAGTTTTACATCTTGTCATACACACTCTTATATCTTGATATAGAGAGATCCTTACAAGGACAAACTCGCAGAAGAATATAATGAGAATCATACTGTTTAAGTCATGCAATAAAAAGCACCAAAGGACACGCACACAAACACACACTCCTCTGGGCGTTTAGCTTCTTAGCTCGTCCTCTCTTATCGCAGAGGGTGAATGTGTGTGTTTGTGCCAAAGCAGCCAGACACATGAAGGATGGTATACACACAGCTTTTCAGCTACATCTCCTCCAAAACAAAGACCACAGTAGCTTGGAACACATACACACGAGACCCAATGCCACCCAGAAAGAGCTGTACTAGGAAAAGTATGCTAGGAAGTTGAGGAATGTAGAACAGTGTCCGATGTTTAACCCGCCCTGTCCTCACCTAACCTTTATCTGTCTGCCTTTCTGTCTGTATCTATCCGTCTGTCCATCTCGGTCAGTCCACCCATCTGTCTTCCTGCAGCTACTGCACCATTAGACTGTTGAGTAGCCACCAGTCCTATATCTGACGGATGGATGAGAAGGAATGGATGACTGATAGTTGGACCAAAAGGCAAGAGTATACAAATATAAAAGATAACTCACCAGTGTATATTCATTCATCATTTCCCTGGCCGGGTTTCCATCTTTGTATTTTAATGCAAATCATGATGGATAGACTGAGGAAAGACAAATGGAATTGACCCGTTTTGATAGAGTCGCCTCAGTTTTCATGCTCGATTTGAGGCTATGGAGTTTGTTTTATCAGGGAAGAAAATATGTGTTAAATAATGTTGGAAATACCTTTGCTGAATAACTAATGAGGAGAGCTGGGGCATTCTCACTGCACAGCAAGTTGACAAATGGCTTTGGGTACCCCATGATGTTTTTAGTATCATGGTGGCAAAATATGCGTAAAACTAACTTGATACACATCCACTGCTATACCCATTAATCATTCCATGTAGAGGGCTGTTAATTACATGGCTATTTATATAGTTTGTTGCACAGAGTAAGAGGATTGATGTGAATTTGATACAGAGATAGGTCCCAGATGTTTAGCGTGGCATAGCGTTAGGAAGGGAGAAATTGCTAGCCTAGCATAATCAAGGCTGGAAAGAAAAACACGTTTTCGACAATTTGAGAGCTCAAAAAATAACAGAGATTATTTTAGTATTTTGGCCTGCAACTCTACTCTCATTAGGGCCCAAGCACCGACTAACGTTGGCTGGCGAAGGCCCTATCGAAAACTCACCAAAATGTGCACATGCATCAGGACTGGTGAAAAATTTGATATTTTGAGCGTTTAGTGGTGAACGAGATAGTTGTTGTAACTCGAGTGTACTTTGGTCAATCTGCCCGAAATTTCTCATGATTGACAAGGGTCCAGGCCTGAGGACATCTACTGTACATGTCAATACTGAAGCATAGTCATAGTGCCCCCTGCTGGCAACAAGAAGTCAGCCTTATATGACAAACCAAAATCATCCGTTTTACATAAAATGTACAATATGTGGTCTACACTTGATACTGAGCCGCCCCCTAACATGTAGCCACACCCCTGGACTTGGAGATCTGCCTTAAAAGGGCCAAAAAAGAACAAACAATAGCTTAATAGGCTACTCTGTGTATCTAGTACAGGGGTGAATACAGGTATATCAAGACACACAGTATGAGAAAAATGATGGGTTTTTTTTTGTTAACATGTTCTAGTAGAACCCCAATTACAAGTATGAACCTGAAAATGAGCATAATATGGGACCTTTAAAGCTGTGGTAGGCACTATATTTTTGGCGTTGTTGCCCAAAAATAATAATATTTTAGCATATTGTTAGTTCACAGGGTCTGAGAGAAAAATCTGCACCTCCTCTTGGCTCTGTTGTCAGGCTTAGATAATCTAGCCATGACGGGAGACTTTGGTCAATCACGGGTCATTTCAGAGAGAGAGAGAGAGAGAGAGAGAGAGAGAGATTTAGAGCGTTCCTATTGGCTGGTTTGCACATGCATTGCCTGTGTGACAGAGGGGAGAGGGAGAGGTTTCACTCTACTTCATATGTTGGCGTTTTATTGTATTCTACCCACTGCTGCTTTACTGTAATTCCAAAATGTGCAAACCATAGTGAGAAAGATATATTTGTTGGTCAAGATTGCTTCTTACAGAACTAGATCAAATTTTGAAGTGTGCTTGGAGCTCTTTGACCATATTAAACATTTGTATACAACACACTGACATCCTGGATTGAAATCACATATCCATGAAATATTGAATCATAATAATAAATATTGAGAAATGCATTTATGTAGCAGTTATTGGATTGATCCACAGTCAAAGGGCTGCTTCACCTGTTTAACCCCACTGTTATTATTACATTAGGTAATGGCTTTGTTATTAGATTATTGGACTATACCGCTTTACCACTGTAGCTGCACATTCCTCCATCATAATCGGTCTTGTCACTTATCACTCATTATGAACTAACCAGTCATCTGTCCTCTCCGCTAAAAGACCTTTAGTCACACAACATTGTTAGCATTCTATTCGCCTCCACATCAGTGACAAGCTGTCACACTAGGTGTCCGTCAGCAAATTAATTGTGAGTGATGGATAGCTCTTTGTGTGTGTGTGTGTGTGTGTGTGTGTGTGTGTGTGTGTGTGTAGTATTGTTGAAGTGCAATTGCTACAGTGTGTGCTCCATAAAAATAACTCATACCTTTATGTAACAACACACATTCACCCTCCGCCTGAGACGCTCTGTTGGAGCGACTGTCTCTTTAAGCCCCCCTCCCGATAAAAAACCCAGTCTGCTCTGATTGGTCAGCGTTTCCAGATCTCCGGAGTCTCCGCACCTGTGCTCTGCTGTCTGCCTATGTACAGTCCGGAATATATAGCTGAATCATAAATCGCCAATATAGGCTTCTAAACCAAATAATACACAATCTGACATGTTCCAGCAGGAATGTGATCCTAAATTGGGGAGAAATTAACAACATTGCAGATGTTGAGATTACAGCTTTCCCCGACTTAGCATGTAGCTACTGGCAGGGTATGTAGCCTAAACACTGCAGTAGTGCCTGCCTGGAGCAGATGACCATATATATAAAACCGGCTCGGAGCCGAGAGTAGAACAAATAATTGAAACCGGAGTGGGCATTTCAATTGCTTTTGACGCTTTTTTAAAAGTTTTTTTCAATGTTTTCAACGCTTTTTAAAAAAAAAAGTTAATGTTCAAGAAACCTAATGTATATAACATTATACCTAATGTTTGAGTTAAAAAAAAGCAGAAATTATGAATTATTTGACTAATAGTTAAGATTTGGTTGAAAGAAACCCATATATCTTTTATAAAAAACTTTGAAAACGGGTCAAATTTGACCCAAGGAAAACACAAGGGTTAAATATGTTCACCTTATTATTTTAAGCTTTGGCCATGTTTAACATCAACATCCAACATTGTAACACTGGCATGAAATGACAGGAATGACAGAAACGTGTAATAGGTCTCCTTAAATCAACACGTCCAATTCATGTCACTGCATGAACACCAGCTAATGATGAGAGTCTGATAATATTAAAGTGACTGCCTGAGTATCATTAAGGAGAAGTGGAGAGAGGAAAAACCACAGAGAACAGACAGATGGAGTGTTTTCATGCTGAATCAGATTGAAAGCCTTTCATCAGCAACACGTTCTGCCATCAACCCACTCTGCTGCTTATCTAACCCAAATGTTAACCAACTTTTTCTTCACAGTCATGGCTGATTACTGAATATCTCTCTTTCCCTTAAAACAATCGCACACTGTGAGGGAATTCTCCTTCTTCTTGGCCCCAAGCAGAAAAGTCAGAGGTCTTAGCTCCAGAACCGCACTCCTACATTGGCATTAAGTGTGTTGCTCATGGACACTTCAGAGTCGGCATGCTCACATGGGAAATCTAACTACTAGACCCCGTGGTTGCATCCTTTTCCACGTTCTGTTAAAAGTCTGATGGGCAATGAGTAAGTTAGCTTAAAACGAATAAAAACATAAGAAAAAGACAGCAATAAAGTTATATGCTTAATGCGGTATCATTCCCTCCAGGAAAGTTATTATTTTGTAATTCTAGCAAACTATGTAAACACAAAATGCTTGCAAAATGTGACTGCGTCTTTCCTGCAATATAAAGTAGTCCCAAATGTTCCCAGGTCAAACATAATCAAACTTAACAAACCAGTTTCCTTGTGAATGTGCCTTAGGGACTTTCTTTCTCTTATCAAACAATACAATGCATCTTATTGTTTGATAACTGCTGAGCTTGGTATCCCGCTGATACCTTGGCCACTTGCAATCATTCAAAAAACACAAACTTGTGATTTAGCTAAGTGCTCTTTAAAGCTATTGGTAAAGATTATAAAAAAATAACTTGTTGTCACATTCCTCTCTCTCCTCCTGGTGCTGTTAATGGCATAAGGAAAACAACCAATCAGAGACGAGGAGTCTCTAAAGCAGTGCCAATGACTCCTCCTGAACTGCTGTCAAACTGTTAAACACTAGGCAGCGCTGATCAAATACAATATGTATCAAGGTTCTGTTGCAATGCATTGCCTATTCAGAAACATATCTTAGGCTACATTTACATTGCTACGTTTTGGTTTAAAAACGAATAACTTTTGCTACGTTTACACCTCGCATTAGCACTGCTCTGGTATTTCAGAGCGTCTAAACCGGAGAAATTTGAAAACACTTCAGAGCCCTTTTTGGTTTGGAATCTACAAGGTTGTGTTGCAATCTCAATGGCCGCAAACGGAGACATTTAGCAACACCGACACTGACTCCAACTTATCGGTTGTGACGTTTCGTTCTCTGAGATTAAGCTACTAACGTTACCATGGCTACTACCAATAACGGGCAGAGTATACAATCTGCCTCCTGTTTACCCCGGTACGCGCATGCCCGGTATACAAGAAAGTTGATAAGATATGCGGTTTGGGCGTGTTAGTTTAAACGGAGATTAGTTCTTCTACTGGAGCTAAAAACACTAGTGTGCACGGATTTCGCTTTTAGTTCAAAACTCGGCTTAAAAACTTAAACCTAGCAATGCAAATGTTGCCTTAGTGTACTGTTTAGCTGTAAAATGGGAAAGCTTGCTCCGGCCGGTAGGCCGGTGGGCAGTGGTTGGTTTTGGCTCGACTTGGTCACAAACTTTCTCATTTTACAGCTAAGAAGTTCAGTTTTAAGATATGTTCCTGAAAACATTTAAAGTGAGAAATAGGCAATCATGAACCTTGATTCATATTTGATCAGCGCTGCTCCTGTTTGACTGCAGTTCACGAGCAGTCATTGACACTGCATTAGACTGCGCAGCTCTGATTGGTTGTCTTCGGACGCGGTGGAAACTTGCAAATGCCATAATCTGTCTCAAGTGTCAACTGTGATAGTGACAGTTTCAGCAAATATAAATTTTAAACTATCAATGTCAACCTTAGTGTTAGTAATACTACAACAAGAGACAACCACTGAAACTACTTAGTCTTTTCGGCTTTCATAATAATCTAATATCATGAGGATGCTAAGTGAAAGTAGTGTCTCCTCCAGCCAATCAGAATCAAGGGCTCTCTACTGTGAAATACTGTGTAAACACAGAAAGAAGCTTACAAAATACACATTGACATGATGATTTCCATGATTCTCATGTGTTATTAGCTTCTACAGACACAACAAAGCCTGAAATGGAAGCACATCCTTTTTGGCCAGTCGGTGAAATTTCAAAAAACACTATTTTGTAGTCCTTTTCTTTCCTGAAGCTGCAGAGGCCAATTTTGTAAATTACAGGCTTCAACTCTAAGCCTCAATAGCCACAAATCCTGAAATGTGATGTCAGTACTTTGCAGAGATTATAATTTAGTTTTTTCCAAATCCTGTCTGTAATCACAATACCAAAGTAGGAAGCAAGGTCGTCATTCTCACTGGAACGGTGAACCCCCAGTTTCAGTTTGATTTACTCTAAAATCTAAATAGTGGCATCTGACTATCAAGCTGCAAAGATCCACAGGAGAAAAGGTTGATATTTTTAATTACTACGCTGTGCTCACAGCAATAAAGATTTACAAGCAGTTGTGTGTATTCACTTTCTGTGCACGGAGAGGGTTGCCCACTAATGACTCATGAAAGCAGGATTTCATTTGGGAACCCAAGGCAAATCAACAGAGGCTGCAGGATGCCCTTCTCTATAACTACATTGTAATTTTGGTTAACAATACAGGCACAGTTTTACATCCAAATGCATCCTTGTAAATATTTTAAATATTCTGCTCACACTTGCGCTTAGCATTCTCGTCTTTATCTTTCCTCCCTCTATCTCCCCAGCATCCCCACCCTCCCCTGCTCCCTCTGACTGATAATCTATGGCTGATCTGCTGACCCACTTGTAGTGGGGATATAATATAGCTAATGGAGGAGAGCCCAGGTGGATAAGGACACCCAGGACAAGAAAATACAGCCGTCCAGTCTGGATGCTGTACAGAGAGAGAAAGAGAGAGGGGGGGAGGCTGGAGAGTGTGTGTGTGTGTGTGTGTGTGTGTGTGTGTGTGTGTGGGGTGGGGGGGGGGGGGGCTGAGAGAGACCTACTGCAGTGGACAGTTTGTTTAATGGCCATCATTGTTCATGGATGCTATATCCTTGTCTGTGTCCTCTCTCTCTCTCTCTCTCTCTCTCTCTCTCTCTTCCCCCCCCCCTCCTGGACTGCAACATCAGTCTTCCACACTACTCTCACACACACACACACACACACACACACACACACACACACACACACACACACACACACACCTAACCCTAACCCACACTTTACCACATTTTAGGAGGAGTGTGGGTTAAACCACCTGACACACAACATAGTATCCATATCCATACCACATTATTATTTTGACTGGATACCGGATCCCAAAATGGCGCCCATTCAGTTCAATGGAGTTGCTCGCCTGGCACATACGGCCAAAAAGTTTCTAAGCTTCCGTGTTTACTTCTGCGATATGTGGCCCACTGAATATGCACAGTAGTGTATCTATCGTTGGCCACGCCCGTGAGTTCCCTGCAAAGAGTCATAACCGACGTCGTGGCAGCAGCGTTTCATTTACAATGGTGGCCTATGGGGAAAATCCTTTTTGGGCCGCAGGGGGATTTGCAAGGCTGAATGATCTTCCTGGGGGCCTGGTTCCCACACATCTTCATAGACAACATTTTAAACTTTTGACATTGATCATCTCACTCTTAGAAAAAAAAAAAGCAATGAGCGTAGTTCCAAAAATGTTTAACTAATAAATTGCTTCAGTTGAAAAAAAAAAAAGTATATTCGGTTTTCTCTCTACCTGCCTTTCTAACAGTATCCTTCCTCATTTTCACCTCATCCATTCCTCTCTCTCTCAGCCTCTCTCTCTCTCACTTTGTCTCCCTCTCTCCCTTCCTCTTGACATCTCTACCACCCTCTCTCCTTTCCTCCTCCATCCTCACACCCTTTCCTTCTTCCGCTGTCCCCTAAACTGGGCCGGAGCCGATCCAAAGTGTCATTAATAAATCATGAAGAGAAGAAAGGAGGAGACGCTGATGGTTAGGTCCTGTGCTTCTCTCTCAACTCCTTTAGTGTGACTCAATCAAAGCTCTGAAATCCAAGAGGATGTGTTAAATATTTAAAGCCAGTTAAAGGTGCTAAGCTTGCATTTTAAATATCAATATATCATGGTGAAATGAAGAGTGATACTTTCTGATAATTATCTTAATTGATCAGGACCATAGTTAAGGTGATGAGTCACTCTGTGCCAGTCTGTTCTATTTTTTCTCAAATTTACAGTACGACCCCACTAAGGGGAGAACAAGCACATTGCATTGATGAAACATAATTCTTGTTGATTTTTTTCTTTTCATATAGTTTCTTACTTTTCTCCTCCTTAATGTGTTGGCACCTGTTTATGCATATACTGAAAACAGCAGCGCAATTGGGATGTATTCAAACTTATTGTGTATTTCCTCGCCACTGTCGCACTAAATGCTTGCTCTTGGGGGAATTACTAGAATTGTTGGGACTTTATGAATTATAGAGTGTGGTCTAGACCTACTCTATCTGTAAAGTGTCTCGAGATAACTCTTGTCATGATTTAATACTATGAATAAAATTGAATTGAATTGAATTTATTTGCATACATATATTTATTTTTTGTTATTTTTTTGTATGGGGGAGTCATGGTGTTGGAGTAGTTAGGCTTGGAAGTGCTCTGTATGTGTAAATGTATTTTGTGTTTTGTATTTTCTGTATATTTGTCTTAAGACAATGAAAATGAGATCATTTTTCTCAAGAGGTTTATCTCTCTAATAAATACTCTTAACATTATTAAAATGTTAAACAAAGGGGCGCCCTGTGGCCTAGGGGTTAAGGCACTGACCGGTTCCCGTCATCCCCAATCTCTCTTCCCTTCTATATCTCTCTACTGTCCCTGTCCAGTAAAAGAACAATGATTAGAATTTTTATGCTATAGACCCAATCAACGTCTGGGTGGAAACCTCTGTACATACAATTTAACGGCGCTGAGCAAACGAGGGCAAGGAAAAACTGGATATACTCTCATCCATAGAAATAAAATGCATAGAAAGGCCATTTCCATTTAAATCAACGTAGCAGAATGGTCAAAGCAGCAGCCATTTTCATGTGTACCATTGCCATTGTTACATATAAACGGACAAACAAGCAGTGGAGTTGTTACGTTACGAGGCAGAGAGCCAGCCGCTAAATGAGTTAAACTAACTTAATTATTCATCCATACAAAGCACATTGCTATCGGCACCATTGACAGCTTTATTTAGCTCGTTTTCTGTGAACGATGTGGCGAGGGGGTAACGTTAAGGCAGAGTTAGCAAGCTAACGCTAGCCAACTAACACCAGATGGCTGGCTTGCTGGTACCACCGTGCTTTTATGCTGCATTGGTTACAGACAATGAGCTGAACAGCGGGCTGGGTCTAACGCTAGAGGTCTGCCGACCCCATTGCCGCTGGGTCTAACGTTATCGGGTTGATAACCCTAACCCTAACCCATATGTCAACAATTTTACTAACGTTAGGTTGGAGAGCTAATTTTCCTGTTGGGCCACAGACTAAAGAAAATTACATCACCCAAACTAGCAGTCAGTCTGAGCCGCAGTGAGATGTCGCTGTTCGTAACATTAGATTTGGTTTATAAAAGACGCTAGCAAAGAAAAACAAAGAATAAAAGTAAAGAAAATAAGAAGAGCAGAAACGTCAGATATGTCCGACCTCCGTGTTTAACTATATATCTTTAAACGTTACAGTTATGGCTGGAAATGACAAGAGAAATAAACAAGTTTGCCGATTTCACATATCTCTGCACTTCAAATTAACTGCCATTTGTCTACCCGGAAGTGATTTTTGTGTAAGCGCCATGTAACAGTGATTCGGTCTAGTCTATTACAGTGGTTTCAACCCCAGGGTTTTTGAATCCTAAAATAGGTCCCAAGAAAAATCTGAGGGGTTGCCAGATAATTCAGGACAGACAAAAAAAATTCTGTTACACAACTGTATTACTTTTTGTTTACTTTTCGTGACATGTTTACTAGGGATATCATTGACTGTTGGTCGGCACACAACTTTGGTCCATACTCAATTGGATGATATGAATTCTAGCAGTGTGCTGCAGGGGATGATTAAAGGTTTACATGTCGTTCACCTATTTGATCCCTGTTTCTATACAAGTTACAGCAAGATGTCATTTATCCAAACTGACCCAAATGAATACAAATGAGCATTTTCATTGGTGGTTTCTGTGCTCAAACATAAAACCGGATTACATATTGAAGGAGTCCAATCAAGCGATCGACTCGACTGTCTCAGCTTCTCTTCCTTTCTTCATCTGCCTTTCTCTGTCAATCCATCGTCCTTCCTCCTGTTCCCTCTCCACTCACACTCTTCCCCCTGTTATCCTTTCTGTCTTTACAGGAAGAATCAAGCTACAGAAAGAGAGAGAGAGTGTTAAGTCGGATCGATCGATGTCCTATGGATAGGATAGCCTGTCTGCTAGAGAAAGTGCTGCTACACTTTCCTATTTAGACTCCCTAAGGTATTGAATGGGGCTCCATTGCACCAATCAATAAATGAATACATACATAAATGAAAACACTCTCTTAACAAGTCATTCAATCTAGAGCTGAGTCTAAACTTGTTTTGAACAGTTTTATTAAATGGAGTATCTTGATATGAACAGAGTAATCTGCCCTATTTAGATGTGTTTCAAAAACTCCTTCTTAGAAATGTTTGTGTTTTTAGCAGAATATTTTCCACGTCATACTTTGTGATAACATGTGTCAGGTCCCATTATTTTTTTGTGTCAGGGCTGAAATGCAATTATGAGTTAATGCAAATTCCTTTGAACTCTTATTTAAAAGTTATAAGTTACTTTAACTTATTATTTTGACGCATGAGTAACGCACGCACGTTCTGTGATTTGGGCCATAGAACAGATAAAAAATGTGTGATTGATTTGCGATTAATCACGAGTTAGTTAGTTGAACAATCATGCAATTTATCGCGATTAAATATTTTAATCAAGTGACAGCCCTAGTTTCAGTCTGTAGCATTTATAAGGGAACTGCTCTCCGAGGACAATTAAGAAGTTACTTTTGGCTCGACATGTATTCACAGATAAAGAGCTGACACTAAGCTACAGAGCATTCAAAAGGCCACATTCATTTTGCCGAATGCAATTGGTCGGTTAGGTCAGTTTTCTAGTACAGGAAAGGATCATTCCAGTTTATTATAACCTTTGTGTTACGTTTGTAGTTCTGTCCAACAATCGGTTGTAATAACATAATCAACTACAGAGATGTGGGAACACAGTGAAACTACTTGTCTTGGCTCAGAATTCTGTGTACAGGTGAAAAACAACAATTCTGCGTTCATGATTCTGAACAACTTGACAGGTGAAAAACACAACTTAGAAGTGTTAACACAAGTCTTCCCAAGCCATCTAGCAGTAATTGTTTCTGTTCACACTGGGTGCTGTCATCAGCTTTTTCACACTTCTCACACATGCAGCTGAAGAGTGATACGTGTGAGTTTATGACTGAGAGCAAACTAAGCATCGCAAAGCCAACTCACAAATGAAAATATCAGTGTTGTGAAGGCATTTACAGTGATGCAATTGCAAAACGAAAATGAAACGAAAATGTCATTTATCAAGTGTAAGTTTTCATCCACTGCTATGTCGATGATGTTGTAAACTTTGTTTCAAAAGTAGGAAACGCCTACTTACTTTCTTTCTTTACCATGTGAATGCAGTAGTACATTCATCCTTCACTCCCTCAACCATAGGGCTGCACAATATATCGTTTGTATCGTCATGCGATATCAACTGCCGCAATAGACACATTGTGGAAGGCTGCGACATATCGCGGAAAAAACTTTTTTTTGTGTTAGTTGTAAGAAAATATCAGCAGAAAACTATCATTCTTTGTTAGTATTGCCTTTTATATTCAATTCAATGTTATGTTCAATTCAATTCAATTTCCAACATTCGTTGTTCCAACGAATGTTGGAAATGATTTTCTTTCATTTGTTTCAAATTCAACAAGCAATTTGTTGTATTTTAGCAGAATACTGAAGGCAGCAGAACTGAGTACACTTTTATATCTGGTAATTTATTGCAAGTAATATCGTTATCGCGATATTCACCAGACAAAAAACTCCCAGCACATCTCCATCTTTTTCTGCACACTCCACCTGTTTGTTACACACCTCCCTCCATCATTCCCTCCTGACAGTGAGGTGATTAGGAGGAGAGCGAAGACCTGCTGAAAAAGCAGCTTAGCTGTAATTATCGCCTCAGAAAGAAACAAACAGTTCATCAGAGCCTTCCTCCGCAGACTTAACAACTGTTGCCGGGATATATCAAATGCTTGACAACCAGCCGTTACCTAGGCTACCATTGTCTCCGTGTGGCTGGGGGGCTCTCCGTACAAAGTTTTTTTTTTTTTTTTTTATGTTTTCTGAAATGGCAACCAATGAAAACACAACAACATATTAACATACATGAATGCTCAAACCATCACCTACACTCACCCTCACCCTGTAAGTCAACATACATGACACCAGTAGATACAGACGTGGAAATAGACTTTATTTCTTGTGCCGTGTTTTCTGTCACCCCATATTGTTCATGCTTTGATACATGCTCACACACACGCACACACGCACGCACGCACACACACACACACACACACACACACACACACACACACACACACACACAAATATACATAATTATGTTTTCTCACAGTTACAGAGTAAAGCGTGATTTATGGTCCTGCGGAGGCTCCACGCATTGCTATCACCGTAGCCTAAGTAAGTGGCCTAAAGTTTATACTTGCGCGTTGGTGTGTGTATCGATCTCTTTAAGAGAATAGCAGGGCCGGCAAGTGTGTGGTAGAGCGAGTGAGGCGGTTAGCTTCGGCACTCTAGTGACGTAGTGGGAGAAACAAAGTGTCTCCCCTGTGCTTTCTGACCACGGTGGAAAATCTGTAGCAGGAAAAGTTAACCCTCTCCTTGATTTCATGTTGTTTATGGAGAAGGAAAACCAGGAAATGAGTTGGGGGAAATGCAACGCTACCAAGCCACAGCCGAGCGACATACTTCGCTGTGACGTGTAGTTAGGCTTGCAGTAAGGTCCATGTCTCCACGTACCTACATAGGTAGCCACGACGTAGATTTAACGCAGGAGCATATATCACGCTTAAAAAGCGAAAATAAATATGTTGAGGGAGAGAAAAGAGGCTGATATCCGATAACGGTCTTTAACTCTTTAAACAGAGTGTAGCTCTAATGTTAGAAGTATGGGTACATACATTGGCAAGGATTTATAGACATTTCAAAAGCTATGCAGATATCCCAACTACGTAACGGACGAAAAACACTCATACAGTCCTTTTTTAGGGTGCTATCGTGTGCTACATCGTTAATAAAGACAGAAACATGCGGCAGAATGTTTTTAAGGAGAAAGTAGGCCTATCAACAGAAATAAATTATCAAAATTATCGTCATGGGAAAAATACGTCGATAACAGCTTCAAATTTTCACTTTATCGTCCAGCCCTACCCCATAGTGTCAAAAGTCAGTTTCAATCACGCGAGCAGAAATCCACTTCGAGAGCAGAGTGTACCTGCGAGAGATTGTATTTCCCTCCAATGCACGCAAAGCAGACACTCTCGCATGTGATGGCTGACCTGTGCGCTTCCTAAATAGTTTTACACATGCACGTGCCATTCTTTGCTTCCCTCTATGTTTTGTTTCACGCTCTCAGCTGCCTGCACATCTCTTGATGGTTGAATTAGTGCATGAAGACTATTATCTGCACCTGTGAAATGATGTAATTTGCTCGTGAGCCTGTTTATCAAGCTCGCAAGATATGACATAATCCTGATATGATGATCTGTGAATCCATACTACGTGTGAGAAAATCTTCAAAGATGAGTCAATATAAAGGGCAGTGTCAAAGCAGTTAAAAAAACAAACAAAAACAAGGCTACAGAGGGCAGCTATAACATTCCCGAGTGCATTGCTAAAGGTGTGAAATATTTCACAGTTGGAGATACATCAACAAGGCCTTCCTCAACAGTGCAGAGGTTTTGTTGGATGGACTTCCGCATAAAGACACCATCATATCCAGGATTAAAGACTGGCCACTGTCCGTCATAAATGAGTGAATGAATGAGAGTGGACATCAGTGACATCCCACGTTTCTCAGTTGGCTGACAACAGACCATTCACCAGTTGCGTCAGCAGGGCTGGCCCGTGGCATAGGCAGCATAGGTAAATGCTAGGGGCGCCAGCAGTCCAAATGGGTAAAGAAAAGTTAAAGCTAATAAAAAAGAAATGGAAAAAGCATAAAAAAATATCATAAAAGTGACAAAAAAAGCATTTAAACATTGAAAAAAGAACCAACAAATTTGACCGCCCACCAAGAGACAGGGTCTGTCTGAGGTTACTGTCATGGTTGTGGTTTTCTGTTGTGGTTTATTGTTGTTATTTCATTCCCTGTTGTCTGTATCGTGGTTGTGTGTTACCCGTGTTCTTTTTGTGTTCTGTTTTGTTTCCTGTTTTGCTTCCTAGTTCCGTCCTTGTGTATGTTTTCATGCTTCAGTTTCCTGTTTTACTTTGTAGTGTCTGTTTCTCCTGTGTCATGTCTTGTTTTATTTCCTGCCTTATGTGTTTTCCCACCTTTGTGATTTTCTGCCCCGCCCTGATGTGTCTCACCTGTTCATCAGCCCTCACGCACCTGTCCCTCGTTACCACTCTCGTTACCTCATGTATTTAGTCTCTGTGCTTTCTTTGTCTGTTGTCCGATCGTTGTCGTTACATGTGTCTCTCCCTCAGTAGTTTTGTTCCTTGTGTCTTGGGATTTACTTTAGCCAGTTTTCTACCTGCTTGCATCAGGACACTTTTTGTTGTAGCCAGTTTAATTTAATAAACCGTCGAGACCGAACATTGCCTCCTCGTCTCAACTCTCTGCATTTTTGGGTCCAAGACTGCACAAATCCTGACAGTTTCTACCTGTTTGAAGGAAGTTTTTCCTTGCCGCTTTCGCACCAAATGCTTGCTCTTGGGGGAATTGTTGGGTCTCTGTAAATTATACCGTGTGGTCTAGCCCTACTCTGTAAAGTGTCCTGAGAACTTCTTTTATGATTTGAAACTATAAATGAAATGTAATTGAATTAAATTCAGGGGAAACATACAGGCCGGACAAAGCACAACACAACAGCAAAAGACAGGAAGAGAGATCACACCATTTGGTCAGCCCAGTTAACATTTGATTTATCAGTAGCTTACATCACAACAAGGTTTTGTATGTGTGAATGAGTAACTGAGAGAGGTGATCGAGTGCAAATAATAGGCCTGCAACTCCATTATCACTGAGGTCAAACTTCCAATAACAGTGTAACTAACTATCAGTGCACAAATTGAAAATAAATTACATGCACGTTAACAAATGCCACTGCCATACCGGCCGCATTCATCTTTGTAAATTGATACTCATCATTGAAAAGGTTGCCGACTCCTGGTCTGGACTCATGCAAACACAGACCTTTATCTCTTACTCTTATCTTTAATGTTAAAAGGTTAATGACCAACGCGTACATGTTTCTGCATGTACATACAGTAATTATGTTCATATGCCAATAAATCAATATGTTCAATAATTACAATGAGCTGATCCTAACCCCGGTCTATTTCAACCACTTTTCTTACCCTTATGAAGTACTCAACAATACAATATTCCATACAGGCCATATTTTCATGGCGGGATTAGAGCTGAAAGGGTTGTTTGATTATTATATTAGTTGATCAATAGAACAATTATTCGCATTGTTTAGATAATCAATTATGACGTATGTTTTTTAAACAAAAATAATGAAAACTTACTGGTTCCATTTCCTCAAAAGTGAATATTTTTTAAGCCCAGTTCAGATCAAAGATTCGCAACGAGACGAGTCGAAACTTGCAACTTCTTGCAACGAGTCGGTCTGCAGCGTTCTAAAAACCTGCCAGTTCAAACCAATAAGATGAAGAAGATGATGGTGTATCATCTCCCTGAAAACGCGTTGTTATCCTTCCGTTCTAACTTTCAACTTTTAGGCTTTTTTATAGCTGGATATCAGTGGTGTAGTCTAATGTATTGTAGTGGGTATACTGTACTGTATATATATATATATATATATATATATAGGGGGGGCCATATCATAGTGGGGGGTCTGGGTGTCCTCCCCCAGGGAAGTTTTGAGCATCAAAAACTTAATTTCCCGTATTCGGATACACTTTTATGCACCAATTTACGGTGGGAATACCTTTATTGTGAAAAAGAAAAACACAGATGACAATTCAAAATATATCAAAAATATAATGGAAAGTATGTTGTTGCGTGTCACTGGGCATTTTTAAGTGGGTATATGAAAATCCTGGAGCTTTCTTAGTGGGTATACTGCGTATACCTATATATCATTTGTTTAATCTAAATCTGAATGTGGATAACATTAGTGATAGTGAGATGCTTGCTACAGTTGCAATTCTAGTGATGAATCGGCGAAAACAACGGTTTGCTCCTCTGATTCACTGCTTTGTTCTAATGCCGTTGGTCACTCTCCATCTCGCTTACCCATATAATGTTACCGTGCTTCTGGCGGTCTTGGAGCTCCGTCTAAAACTCTGCCATTTTGACCAGCTGAATGAAATTGATTGTGGATCATTTCATTTCTATAGTTTATAGCTGACTTTACCAGCTGACTTCTCATTAGCTGATCGAACAAGGTGACGTCCCTTAAGTTCTAAAACCAGCCTCTGCGACTTAAACTGCTGAGTCGCAGCAAAACCATTAGCTGGCTTGAGTCCAGCTGAGACAGGCCAGTTTAGACCACTGCAACTTTTCTCTGCGATGTTTCGTCTCGTCGCGAATCTTTGGTCTGAACTGGCCTTTAGTTTTTAGACTACTTTTTAGTTTTTAGACTTCTATGATAGTAAACTGAATATTTGGGGGTTTTGGACTGTTGGTTGAACAAAACAAGCTATTAAAATATGTCAACATGGGCTGTGTGAAATTGTGATTGGCATTGATCGATAAATGGACATAAGTATTGGCTTATTAATGGATAATGAAAAGATGTATTAGTCGCAGCCCTAGAGGTGATATTCACACAACTACAGTCAGCATTCTAATTAATTTATGAAATATCCAAGTCAAATCACTGCAGTATACAATATTTAATAAAAGACTTTTGAGGTATTATTATACTCATCAACCATGCTTATGTTTTATATTTTATGACATGTTTTATGTCTAATTGTTTGACAAATAAAGTTTAAGTAAAACTTTTAATGCTAATCTAACATTGCAAGACACAAAAGGAATGGATTCTATTGCTTTTATGTTATGAAATTCCACAGTAATATTTCATCTGCCTATTGTATTATGCATTTTCTATCCTGCACTGCTTCGAGTTTTCCCCACCAGTACATTATAGTTTCATCTGTATGCAAGTAGAATATCTCTATTCATTATAATGTCCTCCTTTTACAATGAACATTACACCTGTTCTCATTGCCTGTTGCTGTAGTTTTAATTAGAAGCCCATTCTCTCACTCACTGTATCAGACATTGAGGTATTTCCCATCTAGTTCCTTCTGGTAGAGACTGTCTTCCCCCTGAATAACGCTCCCATAGGTTGTTTGTTTCAAGCAACATTTACGACCTAAATTTACATTTATAGTGACGGCGCCCTCTAGTGGTCACATAATTATTATGGGAGCAAAGAAGGAAGTAAGGTGACGAAGAATATGAGCACCATATTGGAGGTAGGTTGCGGTGGACATAGTCTCGCTTTGCCAGACCTTCCTCCACAGCACTCCGGAGGAAGGTCTGGCTAGTACACACAGCATTCCGGGATAGGAGAAAAACGTGCTCTGGTTTATTGGCACGTCTTTAAACCAATCCCGATCGTCATTGGCAGCGCTAAGCACTGCACGGAGCCTCCGTGCCTCTGCAAAATAGCCTTGGGAAGGGACTTGTTTTGGTGGAACGTGTATGTTCAAAAGTTGTTTTAGTTGTCCAACAGAAAACTCAGATTGGATAGATGGTCTAGCTAGCTGTCTGGATTTACCCTGCAGAGATCTGAGGAGCAGTTAACCATAGTCCTCATAAATTACATGGATGAGGGCTGAAGAGGAAGCTCAGGGTTGCCATTGCAGAAAAGACAGACAGAGACCGTCGACTGTGAGAAACAGCTGCTGCTCACAGATTTACAGGTGTATTACTGCATACAAGTACATGAAATGTATCTCTTCTCTGTTGCTGAAGGACATGCTTTGTCACACACACACACACACACAGAAAGAAAATGTGTCCTGTTCCCACTGATGGACAACAGAAGCTGTGGCAGAAGGATGGTATTAAAAGCCAGCAGGGGATGTAGTGGATGAAAATGTCAGAGCAACCAGCAGGCTATGTTCTGTAACATGTTTAATCAAATTACAGTGTGTGTGTGTGTGTGTGTGTGTGTGTGTGTGTGTGTGTGTGTGTGTGTGTGTGTGTGCATTGCTGTGTGTGCATCAGTGTATGTGTGTCACTGTGTGAATTTCTGTGCCTGCTGTGTTTATAGACTGTATGCATAGTAGATCTGTTAAACCTTTGAACTCTGCAGTAGAAATGGTCTGCCAGTGCCTACATTGGTATTTGCTTATTGTGATGCCATTTCTTGCAGTATCTTTGAATGCTCCATATCACTAAATTCAGTACAACCTAAGCTAAAAGGGTGTTTTCATCAAACTTTACTAAATAATCACACAAAACATATTGATCCAAAAGATTTCTGAATGTAGAAACATGAACAAAATGTTTCTTAACACTCCATAAGCTATTTGAACTATGTACATTGTTTAGTTTTTGAGATATGCTCAGTTGTGATCATCTGCAAAAGGACATCATTATTGTACATGTGTGCGCATGGATATGTTATGAAATTTAAACAGAAAACCTTTTCAATCTGCAAGTGAAGTAAAGCTATAAAGTGTACAAGTAAACAACATGAACAAGTAAACAACGTGAAGAAACATTCAAAAGAAAACTAATTTTGCATTCACACCCTTAGTTTTTAAATCTCATTGCACTTTCTTCTATGACAAATTCTGAATTTAAGAGGGTACTTGCTACCAATTTCTCTTTAAAAGGCTTTTACAGGACATTCGGGTAAATTCATTGAATGACAAACCCAGTGGAGCGCACAGAGAAGAAGCCTGATGTTACTTAGTCCTAGAGGACTGGTTCTAACAGATTCATGCTTTAAATCCAAATGGGGTTTGATCTGCACTGGGGGCAGCAAGCAAAGAAAACCCTGCAGCTTGTTGAAATCTGGTGACACAATTACACTAACAAGCTCAAAACATTTAGATTCTGTCCTTGTTCATGATTCTATCCCTGCACTCTCAAATCCTGAATTGCAGATTGATTACTACTCAAATTTGTTGCATGTGTGTGTGTGTTTACTACTTCTTGTACAAGCCTCCAGTGTTTGGTTATGCTTGGCCACCTATGTGTGTTTGTGTGCATTTAACTGGGTAACTCACCCAGCCAATACTATGAAGAAGTCCAAGCGGTTCCAAGTGTCTCCAAGGTAACACTTCTTGCCGAAAATCCCCAGAGCCACCATCTTGATCACCATCTCAATGGCAAAGAACGCAAAGATGAAGTCATCGAAGTTCTGCAGAAAGAGACACACGCAAAAAAATACAAGTTAGCAATATGAAAACTTGCATTCTATCTAATTTCCAGCAGGGGGCAACTACATTGGTTGCAAAAAGAGATTCAATTACATAGAAGTCTATGGGAAATGACCCTCCTTCTCACTTGATTTATTAGCACAGTAAACATTTTCATAATGAGTTTAGGGTCTCAATCGCTAGTGTCAAGTCTTCTTCAATACAGCATGATGTTGATTTAGCAAATTAGGGTCCCATTTATTGAAAAAAGACGATAAAGCAGGGTTTGCTTTGCTTCAGTGGCTGACCTGTCAGTCAGGACAGAGGCTTAGCAATGGCACTGTGGGTGTTGTCCCTGTTTTCGTCTTAAACTTTGACCCTCCCGCTGTGTGGTTTCACTTCATCAAAGTTAATTTTAACATTTACATTTAACAAAAATAGAGAGGGAGAACCAGTGAACCCTTGACAGAAATGTGATTGATAATTCCTGCAGAGGAATCCTCTTATCTTTGCCCTGCCGCCAGGAGGTTAGGCTCCCTGTGGTAAGAGAAAAGAAGAAAAGAAAAAAATAACAGAATCCTTGCAACTACAAAGAATGTGGTGTCTTGCTGAAGGCGACTTCTGTAAGAAAGATGCTTGCTGACAAAATGGGTCCTCCGGCCCAAGGATGGTTTTGCACACCATAAGTTCACCTTGCTGCCATAACAGGGACTCAAGTGACAAATGTCCTCCAATCCAGAGTATACAATAAAATAACCTGGAACAAGCCTCTTATTGCATTAATCAGTATTCCTGCCCTCATTATTGTCTGTCTGGCTGCAAGCTTCAGCTCTCCCAATTATTATCAGACTGGACTGAAGGAGAAAACAAGAGTGAGAATGAGGACGCGAGTTGGACAGGAATTCAAAAGAAGATAACCTTAATTTTTGAAACATGAAAATCAAATAATTATCAAAAAGGCAGAAGAGAAGGAATTGGAGATGAGGAGGGAAAAGAATGCAGCTCAAAGTCAAAAAAATGAAAACATAATTTTGGAAGAAGATCAAGGCACAGGACACCCACTGATGATGAGTCATCCAAACATGAACAGAGTATAAATATATAAAATCTTGCTAGCTTAAGCAGAATACCTCCCGCTGCTCTAAAGTTCACTGTAAGTAAAATGTAGAGGGTCACACGGGAATGTATATGCGTGTGTGTGTGTGTGTGTACTACTCAACGTTCTCATCAGTCCCATCCATAGGCTTCTGAGCAATGCTTTTTAAAAATGACCTTCATCATACAGTCCATGCAATCATGTGATTATATTTAAGCAGCCTATATCAATGATCATGTTATTATTTTCAGCAACTGACAAAAACAAGGACTACAAAAATCACAGATCTTTGGACCACCCTTTAAGTGTGTTGAGTCACACTCATCGCTGATCGTTTGCCACAGCATGCTTTGGCCGTCAATCACAGTCTGTCAATCCACACAGGAGTCTGACTGTTTACGAAGGTAAGAGACAGCCATTTAGCTTAACAGTAATTATGGACTGAATATAGAGCATAGGAAAATATATACGCTAGCGTATGTTGAATGAAATTGCTTGGGCCACTGACTCCAGGCAAACTTTAAATCGTAGCTAATTGTAGGATTGTATTGTCACACTCCACATAGCATAGGCATATGTCACACATCCTCCTTCTGGAACGCGGAGTAGGGAATCAGAACTTCTGGTCAACACTCCCTTTCTCCATAAGGATTTAGATTATCAGCCATAATGTCTAAACCATCCGAGGTAGACTGACCACGAGCTACGTGGTTGTGTAATGAATGTTTCTGCTCCTGTACAAGCTAGAAGTCTGTATGAAATCAACCTTGTTTTAAGAAAAACATGTTTTAGTTGCGATCTTAAGGAGAAAAACTACACCACCCACAAACCTAAGCGTAACAGCAGCGTCTCTGATTGGTCCAACTCGCTGTTACCATAGAAACGTTTACCGTACCCACGAAACTGCGAACGGCTAGAGCGATCTTCTACCATTGAAGTTTATGATAGTTTCTGTAAACGGTCTTGTACCTTTTGCCTTTTTTGCCGTTTTCAAAATGTTTTTTACTTTGAGTGTTGGTCAAGCAGTATGTATCGGGCTACGCCATTGTAAAAAGCTAACCGGAAGAGCAGCATCCCCACTCAGAGACGTTATTCCGGTCTTCAATAGTTGCGTGACATAGGCCTATTCGGGGATGGGAGGAAACGTGCTCTGGTTTATTGCCATTTCTTTAAACCAATCACAATCGTCTTGGGCGGTGCTAAGCACCGAAGAAAAGCTGCGGTGCTGCTGCAAAATAGGCTCGGAAGGAACTTGTTTTGGTGGAACGTGTACGTTTAAAAGTTGTGTGTGTTGTATGTATGTACTTTTCCAAGTTTGCTCCCCCCATTTTAAACCATAACCAGGCACTAACCATGGTCTCATCTTTGGAGAGCATTCATGTAGTCTGTCTAGAAATCCCAACAGATTTTACGCAAAATATTGGGTTGCACTGCTGTTTTCTAGGATATACAATATATTAGATAGTTGGTTCCTTTAGCAAACAGCTACCCCAGCTTTCTCCCTAACGCTGTCCGTACATCGCTCCAGATGTTTTACACACCTCATCTCACACTCATTTAGTCCAAATAGGCAGAAGAGCCTCAGAGCAGATTGTTCAGTCATGCATATAATCCCCCAAAAGAATAAGATAAAAGAACAAACATTGTATTCAGTGTTTGATCTAAATTAAATGTAAACTGTCTCACTGCTGGAACCAACTTGTCCATTCTATGGTGCAAAATACAGTGGAGACAGGTATTGTGTTGACTCGCTATCAGGTGACGATCAATCCCTGTTGATTGATCCTCACCTGATATTTTCTTCCAATTTAGAAAGCCCAGAGCACTGTAGTCTGTGTTACTCTACTGTTGACCTTGCGAGTATGTGTTACAGACATGTGCTACCTTCATGACAAGAGGCCAAATATAAGGGGAGTTCTTGCTATTCTCCAGTACCCTAGACTGGGTAAACTCAGCCCGATCTGCCGGCGATTTGATTTTGCCCTGCAGCTCAGGCTGGAAACCTGTACGTTTATCTATCCTGCTTCCGTTACAATTTTGCGGGGACCAATCACAAACTGGCTTATCCACCTGGCGCGCTATTGGCGGGTTTACCACGATGACGATAGAGAAGCGACCAAGTAGCTTCTTGTTTACATTCAACATAGCGGCCACCGAAGCGCAGCAACACGTTGATGCGGCTTTCGCTGCTTCGTCACCCAGATCGTTGGTCTGATTGGTTGAAGGATTATCTAATTGCATACAGAGTCATTTAAACTATGCCCGTTGATCACGCCTCTTGTGCGATAGAAAATACAGAGCAGACTCCCCAGACCAATGTTCAATCTTAAAATGTTACTTGAAGGAAAGGAATTTGTTGATCTTTGCCCATGAGAATTCAATAACAAATACCTTAGACATGGATACATTTGTTAAAATTGTTGCAAAGGGAAACATGATACTGATGAGATAGATAGATAGATAGATAGATAGATAGATAGATAGATAGATAGATAGATAGATAGAAAATGTTCTGATTCTCCCTGTTGGATTATATATGCTTTTATATGATTATATAACTTTGAGTATCAGCTTAATTAGTTGATTTAGTTGTTTTCTTTGAGTTTGAATAACACCAAATATTGGCTATGGGGAGAAGTCTCACTTGATTAGGTTTTAATTTTGTTTGAGAACTAAGCTCATCCATTGAAAATACATATTGAGTTGTAAGTAAAATTGCCCTCCACTGACTCCAATCATAGGGTAGCAGCAAACTTAGAAATGCTGCTTCACTACCTCCCAATTTCCCTGCTTCAAATTGTTCTTTATACATTAGAATATAATTAAATAGAACAAACACTTTATTTATCCCCATAGGGAAATTAATCTTCTGCATTTATCCAAACACCCTATTTACAAACACACGTAGCCATGGAATGGAATTGCATCTGATCTTGACTCTGACAACCCTCCGGTTGCCAGCTGTCATTTTGCCAGGGATTCAAACCAGCAACCTCCGGGCTACTCCGCTTCTCTAACCTCTGGGCAACCTACCGCCCAAATCGCCCCACCTTTTTGTTTCTACCAGCCCACCGTAATATAGCAGGTTAAAATTAGCCCTGTACGGGGAACTTTACAATGCAACCATAAAGCTTTAAAAATTTTCTACTAAAATGTAAAGAGATGTATTTAAGGTAGAGCAACAAAATAAAAACTTCATTCAGGTCTAACTTCAAATTGAACTTTGAGTGACTTGGAAGTGTTGGCAAAGACAAAGAAATAAAGTTAGATTGAGCTTTGCCAAGCCTTTTAAAAACTGTTTCCAAATCTTGTAGTCACTGTAAGGTTGCCAGCGAACCAGCGGAGACTACAGGTAGTAACTGTGAAGTGCCACTGTTCAGCAAGTTACAGTTTATATCTCTCCCTTAAACCACAGCTTGTTGTTTTTGCACATTTGTTTAGCTTTAGGTAGATGTATTGCTGAACTTTGGACAGAGCTAGCTGTTTTCCCCTGCTTCCAGTCTGTATGCTAAGCTAAGCTAATCGCCTGATGAGCCACATGCGAGTGGTACTGATCTTCTCTTGTCTCTCAGCAAAAAAAAAATTATATTTCCTCAAAATGTCAAACTATTTTTTTTAATTTTAACATTTTTTTTGCTTGTTGCTACAATATGTTACATTCAATATTTTTCTGTAGTGCATGTTTGTTTTTTTTATGCAAGAGATAAATAGATAATCACTGTAAAGTATGTATGAATGGTTTCTGTCTGCCTATTTAAGGTCTGGAGAAAAGGCCCTATTGGACCAACAGCCCTTGTTAGTAATCAGCTTTTCGAAAGGCACTGCACACTGGACCTTGCATAATAGATAGATAACAGGGCACGTCAGTCTGTTGGGAAGAAGAAGAGTCCAACTATTGACAGGTGTTACGGTCCAAGATGCACAGTTGAGAGAGGACTAGCGTTGTGTGAAATGAAGGAGCAGAAATATGCTGAGCATAAAATGACTGCATTGCTCTCTCCTCTAATACTCCATCCTATCTATCTCTGTTCTCTTTTGCTTGATGACAGAGCCATTCCTCTTTCTCTGCTGCGGAGTAATTACTCATCTATTTTGCATTAGCTAAAGCCTGCATGCCAGCAGAGCTCATCATACTGTATAAGAATCCCCTTTAAGACTGTACCTTCAGTACACACACACATCTGCACACTGATACATACAGTACATGCATACTTTAGCACATACAACATGGGACCAAGCCTTTAGGGACTCTTGATGAATTGACATTGAGCTGATGTCAGCCAGCTTAACCTTCCATGCTGTTCTCATTTCAAACATGCACACAAATACACATGCAAACACACTCTACGGACAGCTGGGTTTCAAAATTAATCGAAGTCAACGGGACATGCTGGCTTGAGGCATTCCCACTGGAGCGTACTGGTGTGGCAGCACATCGTAATACAGCCTCTGCAATCTCGATATTGATTCCGCGAAATTAAATCATTGTGTGAAGCACGTTGCATGATCCTGATGAACAAGGATTGGATTTCATATCCAAACATACACCAATCACAGGCTAAGATCTCCAGGGTTTCCTGACACTGATGACACCACGTTGAGTTTTTACCGAAATGGAAATGTGTGAGTTCACTGTCGTGATGGTTCACTGGCTGTACATCCATGTGGAGACCAGAGAAGCCGAACACAAGCCTGCCTCTGAGGTTCATAGACACAAATGACCTGTGCTTAACGGCTCACTGCTCTCGCACTTCCAAATTTCTGCCCTCCACTGCGTTCTCTCCCTGTGAGAAGATTTACACAGGGACAGAATTTTTGAACTCCGTTGGATATTTTCTGCAACTTTTGGAATGTCCCCAAAGAATAATGAGACTTTCACATTATGTGAAAACAAAACAAAAAAGTTAATTATAATATCATCCAGCCTAATCCCTGTTCAGACACGCCTTATGAAATTGGCTTTCATTCAGCGTGACAGTCACAACAGGGTGAAATAGGCCAACAACTGACAGCACTGAACTCGTGGTGAGTCAATCCAATCTAAAACTCTTTGAAATAGTGAAGGATGAATATGCAAAATTAAGTGGTGAATCAGATAATATAAGGGATGGTAATGCAATATTCTTTGGACAACTGAAACCCTATAATTGGAATATCATAACTCACATACAGTTTAAAAGGGCCAACTTTTTATTCAGGTTTCGCATGTGTTGCTATTGATTATTGTGCTCATTGCTGCCATGGTATTGCACTGTGTCTCTCCGAGATCATTTGTCAATGAAACAGTGTTGGCAATACTGTAAAGTCTTTGAATCTTTTGATTGTGTGTAGGTGGTCTGCTCATCCTTCTATATTTATTCCAAACAAACCACTGTTGCTGCTGCCAGAAATGGAAAAGCCTTCACTTCCTGTGCACCAGACGAACCCTGTAAGGACTTACCAGACGCAGACTGTTTATAACAAGCAAATTTCAAAGCTTCTTACCGCAAATTGTGGGTGCAGGTACTACTACTACTACTAAGCAACTATAAAGTAACGAAGTGGCAAAAATGTGAAAGTATTTGTATACATCTAAATATTGCACATTATAGGGATTTCTCACAGTAGACATTTGAAGCAGGAAGAGCACATATGTACTAATAACATGTGGCTCATTCTATACAAATGTCTCAGTAAGCCATGACAGTGCGCACATGCACACTACCAGGACCCTGAAACTGAAGAAGCTAAATGGAATTCAGACATTATAAATTGTACATGCTATCAGTTAGCTACACTTTCTATATTAATCATGCCCTATTGCTAACCATTCCCTCAACTTTAGACTCCAACATGCTGTAGCTTCATAATAATAATAATAGAGTACATTTATTATATAGTGTATACAAGTCACTGATAGGATAGTTTAGTAAATGTACCTAAACACTTACTGAAACTTGTCTTTAGCTGTTAAATGTCCAACTTTTCTCACTAGCTACTCGCTAACTTGTTTGGTAAGCTCAAAGTGGCTAACGGCTAATGCTATTTTCACTGCATAGTACGTCTGTGGTCTACTTAACTCGCTCTTTCTTGGTTTTCCATTAGCAAAAGTTTTGGAGTTTTTGTGGACAATTTTGAAATAGCCAAGTTTTGTTTCCATACAAGTCAACTTTTATGCCAATGAAGAAAAAGAAATAATGGGATGCTAACTTATGTCTTCGGCTTTCTGCTGCTCTTATCTTCTCCCTCACTCTTGTCTCCCTGCATTAACAGCTGTATGGGATTCCTACTGTATGTGAGCTACTGGCATTCCTTCTCTTCCTCCTCCTCCTCCTCCTCCGGTCTACCACTAACTTCCATCTCTCTCATCTTTATTTTTCCCTTATCTTTTTCTCCCACTGCCTCCCTATATCTCCCAGGGAAGGCTTATAACTCCCCCGTTACTGTGATTATGTCGGCTGCAGTATTTCACTGTGTGCACAGCTACAGTCTGAGTGTGTGGGGGGTACATTTGCTTGTCTGCATGCTCATGTGTATACGGGATGTGTCACTTTGATGTGCTTGCTTATAATAATTTGTACTTGACTGTATATAGCCTGTGTGTGTGTCTGTTTTTGTGTGTCTGTCTTTCACAAAATATTACACTGTATGGACACACATAAAGCCAATCCGTTCTCATTCCCAACTCGTCACATTCTGACGCTTGGTCAGGGGCCCTCAGCATCAGATACTGACACACAATGCACCCTTTAGTGTCTGTATGGGACGTACCGGGCTGAGCAGCAGCTAGATCGCCGCGCTGTAAGATGACGTAGTATGAAAAGAGATAAGGGTAGTGTAGTATATGATTTACTTACACCACAGTAGCAGTATTATAAAAGACTGAAATCCACATAAGGAGGCAGGTTGGGGTGTTGGATAGGTCAAACAACACAGGACTTTCACCCAGAAGCCTGGGGTTCATGTGCTGTTCATCCAGTGTGTCACTTAAATGTACATTTTCTAACCCCACCCATGAACTTTCCCTAACCCTAGTCTTTGTCGACGACGTGTCATTTAAGGGATAGTTCTGGTGTCTGATGTCCCTCACCTTCCACTTTCTTTATGTTGGCATTCTAAACTCCAGTCAATTCGGGAAACATCTTCTGAGCTAGAACCAACAATCAAGTTATATATATCTTTTTTTTGAGTAAAATTCTCATTACAGACTCGGCAGCCATTTTAAATCCACCAAATGTTATGTTCCAACAAAACAAGTTCCTTCCCGAGGCTATTTTGCAGAGGCACCATACCTGCGTCCAGTGGTTAGCGCCGCCCAAGATGATTGCGATTGGTTTAAATAAATGCCAATCAACCAGAGCACATTTTTCTCCTATCCAGGAATGTTGTGTGGACTAGCCAGACCCTCCTCTGCAGCGCTGTGGAGATAGGTCTGGCAATGCGAGACTATCCTAAACCTAACTAAGTGGTTTTACCCTGCACGAAAGATGACAAGGTGGGCGTATTGATCATACAGCTTCTTTCTCTCCCTCTCTGAATTGTGCATGTAGGCTTGCGTGTACCTCTCAGCCTAAACAGTGACAGCCCACACAGCCCTGTGTGTGTATGTGTGTGTGAACGCCCATGTTACTTCTCACATTGCCTGAGAACAAATGTAAACACACGTGTCTGCCAGGCGCACAACAGACATCAGCAAGCTTTATCGCGTGTTATCAATGCGTCAAGCGACCAAGCCAACATTACCCGCCCTCTCATCACCTCCTGAACGGAGCCTTTATGTTCTGCACTTAATCACTAACGCTGAGTGCACTTAAAACACTCCCTAATGAATTGAGGCGACTCACTACAAATCCTCAAGTGTCGAAGCAGTTATTATGGATACAGTATTGTGCCCAAGTGTAAAGTGACGCAGCCCTTGACGAACAATCAAGATCTGCAGATCAGAAACATTCCTGCACATGATTTAAATATTTCCATGTGTTATGGCACATGAGCACAGGCTGTTGTGGTTAAATAATCAGCAGCCAGACAATGCAGGGGGGACATGTTGGCAGGAGGGCTGTCTTTCAATAAGGAGGAAGTCCACAGCAAGTATCCACCGTGCTGAAGTGTCCTTCAGCAAGTCCCTGAAAGTCTACCAGCTCCTTGTCTGTGCTGCAGCTGACCCTGACCTCTGATCTCCATATAGGTTGTAAGCAGGAATTCATTTCCCAGGCAATAACGTATAATGAAAGTATAATGACATCTGTGCATTTCAGCAGGGATGTCCTTGTGGCCATTCAAGTCAATGCTTGATATTCCACCACTCATGCTACGGCGCGTCCCAGAAGCGTGCGCTAAGCCGGCTCTCGGCTCTGCTAAAGATACACGCCAGGTCTATTTTCATGCGAGTCGCGGGGCATTCGGACATCTGTGCAGGAAAACAACAGCAAAAGCATCCAGTCAATTTACCAAAAGACACCCCCCAATATTGTATACGTCTCCTCTACAACACCATGGGCGACGAGAGATTCATCTTGGACGTGGAAAAACATAATTCTACACCAAAGGTCCTTGAGTGCTTAGAGTGGAAGGTAGATACTAGCTTAATAAACATGTGATTATTCTTTCAAGTACTTACATAGAGACAATACAATCTGCGAGTCAGGCAGCCAGGCCACTCCACTTCTGAGACTATCCCGGTGTGGTATGGCGCATGGCGGAGGAAGGAACATAACCGCGGCGCAGCCGGAACACAGCACACACGCGCCAAGTCGAAAATCCGAGTCAGGTGGTAGAGTAACTAATTAGCTAATAGACTAAAATCTATCGATTAATGGAGAAAATAAACCACAGATTAACCCCAAATAAAAATATTATCAATTATCAATTGCAGCCTTACATTTATTTATTTTTTTAACAAAGAAAAAAATCAATAATTTGGAAAGATAGCATGGCTGTAGATGGTTGATTCGTTTAAGAATAGTGTTCTATAACATTAAAAAAAATGAAGTTGCTACGTTGGTAATAATGCCTTTTAGAAATGTTGGTAATCCATTTAGCTATGCTTAATAAGGTGTATATAAAAAGATTTTAGGGCCAAATCCTGTGCAACTCTTTTCCAGAAGGTGATTGGTCAATGGTAGACAATGTCTCTCAAAGCCTAACTAATGAAGCCTGAATCCAGAATCTCTCTCCTGGTGTCCATCCCTGCTTGCATCCCTACTTTAATAAAGGGCATCTTAACAGATAGGAAGTTGTCTATATCTTCTTCTTGGCTGAAACAGGTGCCATCAATTCTGCAAAAACATTTCCCTGCAACCTTTCCGAAAAATAAATCTCAGCCACTATGTATGCTAATTCTGCCTGTCAGAAATCCGAATGCTATTATCACGGGGTCAGATGCTTTCATCACATACACACACACACACACACAGTTGCACTGTGCAGGCAGGCGGACAGCCACACGTGCCGATGGAGGCTCTGTGTGCCTCATGTAGTGAGGACAATAGAGAAGGCTAACTGTAATCTGCCATTCACTTGAGATGCACTCCTATTAGGTGGAGGGAGATAATATTGTGAGCGAGACTTTTTAGCTCTATTAGAATATTTATAGAAACCAGGGTAAACGCATGCAGACATAAGATCTGACGTCTCTTCAGCCTCACATTTATGCTAGGCTGTTAGGGTTAACCTCTCAGCCATAGACTGTAAAAATAATGGACTTAGCAGCAGTGAACTCATCCATTGGTTTGTGGACTACAGTTTTGAAGCCTTGAGTTTGGCAATTAGGCCATCTTGGTTTTTTGAAACCGGACGTGACGAATTTTGGATGAGAGGTTGCCGCTGGAGAGGATTATGCAGCTAAGCCGGTGTCTTCTATGGTTGTAATGGCGCTGCGCTAAGTTAAACTCTAAAAGAGGGAAAGTTGCTGATTTTCTGCCGGCAGATGCGAGTCATCCAGCAGGGTACTGGAGCCATTCAGCTGCACGCACAACAGTCAGAGATACAGAAATACAGGCCACTCTCATTCAGGACTAAGAGAGCCATGTTGAGTTGCATGCCTACATCCATCAGACTCATGAATAGCTGATCTATTTATGTATTTATTCATTTATTTATTCATGTATTTATATACGTATACGTATATACATTTTTTAACATTATTTAAATGTTTTTATTGCCTATTTTTCATACTTTATGTATTTTGCTTTGCAAGTTTTTACTTTCTGACTGCTGGTATGTGATGTGTGTTGTATATTGTGTTGTGTAAACTGTACATGTGAACTGTGCCACCATGTTGAATGTGAACTGTGTTGTTGGGTATGGATTATACATGCACTGATGTTCTGCACAAATGAAGTTCCTAACAGATAGATAATGTTAATTGTCTTGAATTGAACAATACAGAAAATCAAGCCAAACCTTCCGTTAAGTTACCAGCTAACGCTGGCGCTAGCTAGCATGCTTGGTTGGCAAGGTGCTACCCAATGCTGAACAAGGCATTTTTAGGCGACCAAAATGTTTCAATTAAGTTTGATAAAGTGAAAAAGAGGGCCAAAAGTGTACGACGAAAACATGGACAGCACCCCAAAAAAACCAAGTTCGCGTCTATTTTAACGTACACAGTGCCTTGGTTAGCAATGCTAAGCCTCTATCATGATTGACAGGGAGAAGGGTAACCACGCCCTAAAGCATACCCTGCTTTATTGTCTATTTTAAAATAAATGAAACCATAATTTACAAAATGAACAACATGCTGTATTGGAAGACTTGAAACTAGCGATTGAGTCCATAAAGTCATTATTAAAATATTTGCCTAGGTAATAAATTGAATGAGAAGTAGGGTCATTTTGTTATAGACTTCTATAGAAGCCAACATCTTTTTGCATCCAGTGTAGTTGCCCCCTGCTGTAAATTAGATAGAATACAGGTTTAAGGCATTTCCGCATTGGCTTCAGGTTTCAGTGCCAGAAGCTCTGTTCATTATCCTTTACAGTCTATGATCTCAGCAAGGAATTCAAATCCATGGCATCTGCCTGCCAACTCCTCTCCCTCCTTCCTTCTTTCTCTCTTCGATCTTCTCTCTGTGTATCTTTCTGTAACCCAGCGTTCCCATTGTATTGCCAATGATTTCATTTGCTTTCCACGGACATCGTTTTGTACTGTAGCTGTGGGGGGACGATGGAAGGTTAAGTGTGTTTTGTAGAATTCAGAGCAGTATGTGTTCCATTGAAAATTCTCCTTCAGGAAAAAAATAGACAAACTTTAACATTAAAGCTGATACATTATAGCCAGAGTTTGACATTTCTTTGAAACTACTCCAATCGGGTAAATCATCCTTTATCCCTTATTTTTTCACTTTTATACGGAGGGCTTTCTGATGGTTGTACCTCATCTGGAGTCTGTTGAGGTTTGTTTATCTGGGATAAAGTGTTAGAAGGGGGATAAACCACAGATAAGAGTGATACTCTTTTTTTGCTTGCTGCAGACATATACTGTAGACAATGTTAAGGTGTATGGAGCCGGAAGGATACAATTTAGCACATCACATATATATTGGTACATTTATGTTGGATGTTAAGTTACAAGAAAGTGCAGTACAGAAATGCAAATATATATGTAATTTAGTTTTGCCATTACATAGCTTTTCCATCACCAAGTTTTTACAGTTTACCTTTGGGGAGGCATAAATGTCTGTACTGACAACAATTGGACGGCAATAGTTGTCGAGACAATATGCACTCAAATCCACAAATGTCAACCTGCTGGTGGCAGAAAAGTTAGGGGATCACCAAAGTCATTAGGATTCATTGTCTGGGGACCATGAATGTGTGTACAACATTTCATTACTGTGATTGTTGAGATTGTGTGGACCAAAGTAATGGACTGACTGACCACCTGACAGACAGACATCACTAGAGTAACGGTTGATTGAATGAATACTGTCGATACTATCCAACCATGTTGTAATACAGCTGAAAACAAGTTAATTTAAAGCTATAGTGCATAGTTTCTGTCGCCCCCATGAGGAATTCTAAGCAATGACAACAACACTGTTGTTGCATCCACATGACACAAGCCTTCCGTAATCGCGCACCACCCCACCCCTCCTCCACACAGTTACTTGTTGCCAAGGAGGACGAGGAGGATTAAAAAAAATATGATGGACTCTTCAGAAGAGTTAATTATCTTCACTTGAAGCCTGACGACACCATTTTCTAAACATAACCATAATGAGAAATACAGAGAGTTTTGTGAAGCCTGTAGTCTTAATTAACTTTGTAGCAACTAATTTGGCAATGGCTTGAATGTAACGGACATTACACACTAAAGCTTTGAAGCGACTTCCGAGTGTCATTAAAACAAATTGTAAATAATGCCACATGGTAACCTTTCAACAATGCTGACACATGAAGCATGGGTCATCTTTTTCTCTGCCCTGCAGCTACACAGTGGCCTGTGACCATTACAGTAGCCATTAGCTGCGTCAGGAGATGAGAGCTCGTTTAGCCTGCATCACAGAGGAGAGCTATGGAGAGGCCTGGCAGACCTTCATCATTAGCCTGATGCTAGCAGGGCTATGTTAAGCACAGGCCTGATCTGAGAGTGCAGGCACTAAATCAGTTTTCTGGGATATTAGCCCTCGGGTCCACACAAGGAAGATAATTGCGGATATTTTCGGATCGTAACATATAACCTTATCAAATGTCCTTGTTTGTTGGTTTAGTTTTTTTTTACCATCTTACCACTTAAAGGGATAGTTTGTAGTACTTCTCCATAGCTAGTGTATTACCTACAGTAGATGGCGGTCAGAACGCCCCCAGTTTAGAGAAGCAGACAGGAGTCCTGACGCAGAAGCTTAGCAATGAACTGCTGTGGACGGTGGCATTGGCTAAATGTATCTTAGCCACCAAATCAATATCAGTTTAAGCATATGCTATATTTTGAACATTTTCATCGCTTTACCTTGCCATCAAAAAGCCCTTTCCAACGTGACTGAAGCCGTTATCTATGCTCTCTTCAAAGTTTGTTTGTGCTATTGTGTGACTTTGGTGTTTTAACCAACCCGTTCTCACTCCAAACTCGTCAATACTGACACTTGGTCAGATAACCCTAAGACTCTGTCTTTAGACCTTTAGCCTCTGTACGGAACGCAGTGCTGTAAGATGATGTAGTATGAAGAGTGACAATGGTAGCGAGTAGTATTAGACCGAATATTAAGACAGAAACTCTGCGTAAGGAGGTACAGTAGGCTGGGGTGGTGGGTGGGTCAAGGAGTCCAGGGTTCGTGTCCCATTGTTGTCCCACGTGTCACTTAAATGTACATTTATAAACCCCACCCACGATCTTTCCCTTACCCTAACTAAGTGGTTATGTTGAAAAATGATGCCAAATGTGTCCCGACCCAGAGTGTCAAAAAGTGCTGCCAAGGGTCCCGACCAAGCGCGTTGGAAAATGAGGCCTAAGGGGTACCCAGAGCGTCAAATATCATCGCAGATGGGATTACATTGGAATTAGTCAAAAGCCCTCTGCGTCTGACTGAGACACTAAAAGAGACTTTTTTGCATCAGTAACTAACACCAAAGGCACCTGACCAGGCATCGGTTTTAGTTGAGACTTTGTGCTGCACACAGAATAAACACTAAATTAAACCATTTTCACCATATGGCCTACTCTTCTGTTACCACTATTCTGTGTTATCAAAATCAATTTGAAAATCATGTATTAAGGTAAATATTTGACCTGAGGATGTTGTAAAATCAAGCCAAACTCTCATTAAAAAAAGTAAAAGATGAGGAGAGACTGAGGCAACAGCGTACCAAGAGTGCAAGAGGAAGACAGAGATGTGAGAGAATGAAAATGGAGAGAAAACTGGAAAGACAGTATGTTCCAGACAGTGTGAGACGGATCAAAGACAGACAAGAGCATGAAATTGTTTGGTTTATGTGCCTTTACGATCTCTTAACATATCGGTGCGGACAGCGATGGGGAGATTGAAATGGAGTAAGCGAGGAATTAATGAGAATGCATTTAACCTCTAGGCTGTACATTCATCTGCACTCCGGAGAGGAGACCCACTGAATTAAATCACATCTCATATCCCTGAGCAGAACGACGGAGGCAGTTGATAGGCTCGGGCTGCCCAGCAACAGCAGCCTCAAACTCTCGGCTCTTCGTGTTTCTTTTTTCAACTCAAACCATCCTACAGTTAGGGCTGGGTATTGTTGAAAAATGTTCGATACTGCTACCGATGCCAATACCGAGAATTCAATACCGGTTCCTCAACGTTACCTTTTACTATAACAATTTTATAAAATCCCTTTTAACAAAAAGAAATTACAACATTACACATTAATCCTGCCTGTCTTAATGACATGTAATGTAAAACAGCCAATCACAAGCATTATTAGATCTTGGTAGAAACATGCTGCATGCTTATTAGCTCACTGATGCTGATGAGATTGGGGACTGCCCATTTATCTGACGCTCCATTGTTCCGACCTCTCAATAACCCAAAAAATTCCCTTTGGTCCTACAGCCCACTAGTCCGACGTCCCTTTGGTGAGAAAATTATGAATCCCACTATGGCCACGCCAAGACACGCCCTACGAAGCAGCTCGATTGGTTGGGGTTAGGCATTTGACCTCGAGTGGTTAAGGTTAGGATAGCCGATTGGTCAGGGGATAGGACCTGGACAAATGGGGTTACGTTACCTTGCGTAAGCATGGACGCCTGGCCAATAAATGCTAATGAAGGGCGGGTCTTGGCGTGGCCGTAGTGGATGTCGGACTAGTGGGCTGTAGGACCAAAGGGAATTTTTCGGGTTATTGAGAGGTCTGAACAATGGAGAGTTGGAGAAATGACATGGCACCGATTTACTCCTATTGAAATTTGGTATTGAATGACGAGGCATTTTTCGATACTCGATACTATAGAGGCAATCTGGTCGGTGCCTACAAAGTTTTGAATTCGGTACCCAGCCCTACCTACACTATTCTCCAAATTCAGCTTTCATTTTTTTTTCTTTGTTACTCTTCATTCTTCTCCTTTCCTTTCCATTATTTCTTCCTTTTCTTTCCCTATCCCCTGCTTTACTTTTCACTGTTTTCCCCTCCTCTTCTTCTTTCCTTTCCTACCATCTTCTCTTACTTTCCATTCTATCCCTGCTCTTCCATTTCCTTTCTTTTTTCTCTCAAATGTAATGTTTTAGATTTCATAAGAGAAAAAGAAGAAGAAGATGCTTTGGATCAGTAAATGTCTTACCCAATTCATGGACTTCCATTCCAGAAAGTATATACTCGGATTAGGGCTCTATTTTTTAAATGATAGATATTTCATTTTGAAATGAAGCTGCTCGATTTCACTGAGTCAGTGGACAAGAAAATAAGAGGACTTTGTTCTGATTCAATCTATTTGGAACCACTTTGCAAGCACTTTATCCCGTCACTGCAGAAGATGTACGGTGCCAGATAACACGGATCCAATCGACTGCGTCCCAGTCCGCCTCATTCCCCTCATCCGACTTAGAACAAAATGGGTTTTCTATCCTCTGTGTTTTACAACAAGAACAACAATGCCTCCTCCATTAGTGTTTGTTAGGTTAAAGGAGGTCCATAAATTAATGGAAACGCCTCCACACAATGTTGTTGTTTATTTTCCCATCTGAGATAATGCAAATGGAGGGCGGTGCAAAGGCCAGATATGATGGAAAATATTGTTTCAGTATGAGAGGCATTGGTTTAGAAAATTGGACCCATACCTCTGAGTTCCTGCTCTCAATCATCTGTTTCAACGTGTTTGAATAATCTGCCATAAGGTTTTATCTTGCTGTAATGTCTGATGTTTCCCAGCCGTTGCTCTCTGTATTTGTTGTCCTTATCAAAAAGTGTCACATTCATGTAGGTGAATGTTATATTTCTAATGTGTGTTTTCATTCCTCTTCATGCTCGTCCCACTGGAAGGCCTTTCAGTCGGTTGTACTTGTCTTATTGAATAAAGATCAAGGAATATAAATGACTGCTGGTGATGAATGTGCAATGAAAACTGTGGCTGTCAAGTTTAAAAGATGTAGACATTTACCAGGCAGGGAGGGCCCACAAAAAGACGTAATTGACTTGCATTATGGGGAATATAGGATCCAGCATTTTTGGATCTTGTCCCCAAGACAACAAGTAAGACTATGGGTTGCCTTTTGCTTAAGAAGTAGTTCTTCCAACGTGTTGTCTGACCACATTGAGAATCAAGTGTTTATCTCACGCTACCAGAAATTAACTAGTCGATACTAATACCAATGAAATTTCACTGTTGTCGATACCCAATTCGATACCAAGCTAAAAAAACAAAAACACAACAAAAAATCCCACGTATTCCTCTATGACGTGTATTTTAGGATAAGGATAACGAGGCTAACACTTAGGCAGGCGGCGTTGCAAGGGGTTAGGGACACTCATGTTTTCAATCTTTCTTTTCAGTAAGTGGTGTGTGTAAGTGCAAACATACACGCATAGGTATCATGATATTCTGAAAATAATGGACTTAGTGCAACACATTCTCATGAACGGATTCGTATGATATCATAACAAAAGTTATACACAACAATTGGTATGATGTGTCTATATATGGTATGATGTTACTGGGAACCGGGTCGAATGGTAATGGTAGTCGTTTGCCAATGCAGTTGAGTTTAGCCGACAAAAAGTTAACTTCATGCAAAGATGAAAGTTAAGTTTAAGCACCAAAACAACTTAAAAACAAGTAAAGATAAAAAAAAAAAAAAAAGATTGTGGTTAGGATTAAATAAACGAGACACAAACCCTCGTTTCCTCGGTGAAAGTCTTGTGTTTTCCCCTTAATTTCTTCCGGGACACGAACTTCGCTCCTCAGCTTAAAAGCCCTGTGTTTTAGTACCCATCCACCCCGACCTCATCCCTACACGGACCAGAGCGTTCCTATACAGCAGCAGTCAATGTGGTGCATGCAGCAATAAGTAAGTGGAATACATACATATTACATTGCTTTACTTTTCCTAGCTGTATGTACAAATGGTTCATGAGAACAGCCTGGTTAGGTACATATCCCCACTGCTGGAAAATAAGTATTTTATTCTGCTCCTGTTCTGCTTGGATTTTCCATATTGAACACAGTGTGGAAAGAAAAGACATTCAATAAATAACAATCCATTAACTGACTTACCTGCAGGATCTTGCACCTCTCAGAGTCACAGACGATGTCCTCGCAAGGATGAAACATGCCCAGTGTCACACAGTTCAGCAGGATCACCAGCATGGACGCTCGCTCGAACCACGTAGAGAAGAACAGTTAAGGAATGTAACAAAGACAGATGATAACAGCTGGCAACAAACAAAAAAGATAAGCATTTCTCTCGGCTCCCTCCAGTGACCTCATTATCCTATTCAAATGTAAAAACTCCTCTGACAGAGGGATGCACGTTTATCTCTTTCACTCCAATTGACTATCAAAAAAGGTTTTTGAGAGGAAAAAGGAGCCACAGAGGAATCTGGGGAGTGGGGAAGCCCACCTGTGGCTGTTCTGAGTGGCAGTCGGTGCTCCCATTTCACCCTGTTTACCAAAGATCTGTTTGCAAGGTGTGTTGTTGGAAAGTGTTTCCATTGATAGCAAGGGCAA
The DNA here is from genome assembly GCF_008315115.2 of Sander lucioperca. Lineage (NCBI taxonomy): Eukaryota > Metazoa > Chordata > Actinopteri > Perciformes > Percidae > Sander > Sander lucioperca. Next base: position 9,444,280 of record NC_050194.1, on the reverse strand, counting down.
AATAAATAAATAAAAAAAAAAAAGAACAGAGGCAGATGCTGAGAGTCTGGTAGGCTGACTGAGAGGATTGTTTCAGAGTTAATGTGAAGACATCTTGATGCATAGCGCATGAATTTTATTGACCACAGGGTCGAAGTGGGCATTTCTAACGTGGTTAGGTTAAATGCAAGCCTAAGCTATGTGACTCCAATCAATGATGGGACCAAACACAAACACACACACACACACACACACACACACACACACACACACACACACACACACACATTAATGATCGCTGCTGCATCCAGCCTAGTTAACAGTGAGAATAGTTTGTCAACCAAGTGTGTGTGTGTGTGTGTGTGTGTGTGTGTGTTAAAAAGAAAACTTTCATCTGTGAATGTGTGTATGTGTGTGTAAAAGGGTGCACACAGGCTGTGAGGACAAACGACCTGTCGGTCTTGTATTGCATTTGCCACCTCTTGGTCATTCATCCCGCTGACCCATAATGCAGTTGGGTCAGCATGGCAACACAGCTGACACAAAAAAGTAAGTGCACGACAAACAACAACAACAACAACAACAACAGTGAAAGAGAGTTTTAAGTTTTCCACTCTAAGCTGGCCAAAAGCTGCCACTTCAGGCTGGAGAGAATACCAGACAAAAGCTGTGAAAACAGATGTGTAGTAGAGAGCACAACACAGAGAATCTCAAATATTAGCTCCCTATTCTGCAATTAATATCAGGCTATATGGATCTGTGTTAGGTGAATTATCATAGCAGGTGGAGATTTTAGATTTTTTGATTTTTATTCAGTTCAAAATATGGCACTATGGAGGTTTTATCCTGTGAGGAACATGAATATCCCAACAAAATCTCATTGATATACAGCCAGTCAAGACCCAAAGTGTTGGTCAAGGGAAAATAATGACCTGACAGCATTCAAAGACTAAAACATGCAAAAATACTAACACATGCTTTTTCTCTCTAAAACAGCTGAAAAGCAAACTAATCGTTTACATTGTTCCCAGTTAGGGCAGCACCAAATGTTTCCTAAAGACGAGCACATTTCACTGTGCCACACCGATGGATCATCACAGATGAAGGACATGAGGTTTTTTCCTAAAAGGCAGTTTTCCTTGCCACTGTCGCATTAGCCACTGCTAATGCTTGCTCTTGGGGGAATTACTGGAATTGTTGGGTCTTTGTATATTATAGAGTGTCTCTATCTGTAAAGTGTCTAGAGATAACTCTTGTTATGATTTGATACCATAAATAAAATTGAATTGAATTTGAACCTAAAATGCTGTAGAGTTTTGAGTTTTGAACTGAATCTGCGTTCCCTTGCACAGTGTTTGGAAACAGTTCTCCCTACTCCCTGCTCCCTGCCAGAGAATGTCAATGTCTCAACAATATTCCTCCATTCGAAACACCCTGCAATGTCGCCAATGTAGATATCCCTTCCTTGCACTAAAATATTGAAACAAAAACAGATACCATTACAAAACATACATACACACATTGTATTCAAAATGTATGTTACTTGTCCCCAAACTTTATGGAAGTTCTATAGTAAATCACAGGAGTTCCTCTTTAAGTATTGGACTGTGACCGCAAGCGAACTACTGTCTCTTGCTCTGAACATAAATCATGTGCTGCAGAATTATCCAATTTGAAAGTAGTTCCAAGGGATACTGGGCTAGAAAGTGAAAATCTGTGCTATAGTTCCAATACAGTATTGAAAAAAAACAATTAAATAATAGATGCAGGCTGGAAGGGAAGTTGAGTCTGTGACCACAAGGCACCTCAGCAGCATCAGTTGGGTAATGATGGTTGCGTCTGGAAGGCAGCACAGGATTATGTCACACACTGGAGGATGCACAGAAAGCTGTGCGAGTCCAATGGGATGCAATTAAAAAGATCAATCAGTATGGAGAGTTGGATCATTAAACAGGAAACAAAAGCTCAGACAATCAGGCCAGTAGTCGGAGAGTGGTGGCACTGAAAGTTTTAGGGAGAGCAAACTGTTGTTGACACACAGAGCGGTATCGTCTGCAAAAGTTCACTGTAAAGGGCTGAGAAGTTGGGGCTAATTAAAAATAATGAGCTGCATCTGTTGTCTTTGTAATCATGGGCCTCCGTCAGAGTTAAACACAATGCATGCCATTTTAGTTCAGTAAAGTTTCAGTTCATCATTTTACAGCAACTATAAATTGACTGATTTACAATATTTTCATTTCTAAATTGGCTTATTTAAGCAATTGTATTGCTTCCTCCATCAGAAATAATACATGAGCACATTTCTTTTACTCACTGCCAGTAACCTGTTGCATCAGTAGTCAACCTTCCATAATTTGAGGTTGAAAAAAACAAACATTTTTCAACAAACAAAATACACACTATACTTGATGAATAAACTTTATAGTCTGCGGGTTTGTGTGTGCTATTCATATTTTTGACATAAGCATAAGATCCGTAGGCTTTATATAATGCAAAAAAGATTGGTAAAATTGGCGAATGTCTCCATCTTCTGAGGGGGCCTCCGTCCCCCTGTTCAGGAAACTTCACATTCTTTTAGTATATGATAGAAATATTCATCTATATATATATATATATCCATATACTTCTTCAAATGTCCTTTTATACCAGATGGTTTGTCTTCATGTTCCTTTTTTCACAAAACCAAACATGGCCAGTATTCCCTTAGATATTTCTTTGTATTTTGCTAAATCATGTTTAATAATTAATTTTCCTTGGTTATCTTTTTTTCCCCCTTAAGTTGAGGTTTGTTGAATGAGCCTGTGGCTTTTAGACCTCTTCTGTCACACTATCTGGTTTTATTTTGTTGAATATGTAAATAACTAACATAAAATCTGTTGAATTTCAGCTTTAGGTTGATCATTTACACATTTAAAATGATGTTACATTCTAAGGTCACTTTATATTTTGAGATTATTAAATATACAAATGGGCAATGTTTAATGTTGTTTTAATTACTGGTTAAAAGCCCTTCTAGGGACAGGCATTGGAAATTAGCAATAGCTATGAATGCTGTGATGCTGTACATTGGAGATTTGTTGCACAAATGTCTATGTCTAAACATCTGTCCCTATTCAAATAAACATGAAATGAAAATGACTGAAATTATATCAGTCAGTATTGTATACATTATTTATATATATATATATTCATAAATTAGCATCCCTGAAGCGTCATTATGGATCCAACTGTAGTTCTAGGCAAGACACGCCCTACGTAGCGTGTGCATGCTATTGAAGGGCGGGTCTTGCCTAGAACTGCAGTTGGATCCATAATAACGTGTCCCCGAAGGTGGCAAGAAATACGACCTGCCTCTTAATACCTTGATCAAGATATTTGATGCCAAAAATGTCAAAAAACTCTCTACAATCATTACAAATCAGTGGATGGTTGGTTTTGCACTCAGCATTATGTACAATTTCACCAAAGATGCTCATTCCAGTGAAGTGTCAACATAAATACTGATGCTGAGAATCATTAGTGTCTGTTGCTATGCACAGAGTGGTTCCCTGAAGGTAATACATGGCCTGTTATTTAGCAATCTTGATGCAGTCACAATCAATAGACACAGACAGGTCGGGGGTAGCCTGGTCCTACCAGACTCTCGTACATTTAATTTGTACAGAGAGTCTGGCCACTCTCCATTGACAAGTGTTAACTTTCTTGAAGGTGGGTTCTGTTGAAGTTTAAAACTATTGGATCTGCCCAGAGCCACTCTGGATCTGCCATAACCAATCGCTAACGTTTGGTCGTGACGTTGGCTTAGCATCGCTAGCGTTCGCCTTAGCCAACTCCTTCACCACTAACGGAGGAGGAGGGCCACAACATCATGGCCACCAACAAAACTCAGCAAAGATTGTTCTTGCTCGGGTTTTACCTTCTGGATATTCGGCAGCGTTGCCACAACAGACAGCAATTTTCTCCGCCGCCATTACGGAACTACAACTCAAACGAGCACATGTCACAACCTCAACATCATCATTCTTAGACACTCCATCTGTTCGCTGATTGGATCGGTAAAGATTTGGCCGTAGAAAACCTGTGAATATACTGCAAACCCAGACGGAGTACTGAAGGAAAATGAAAACTGAGCGGAAGTACGTAGGAGGGCAGAGCCAGGCTAGGTCGGGGGTTGGGGAGTTGGACAAACTGGAAGACGGACAATTGACTGGCAGGCTGAAAGATTGGCACACTGACTAACAAGCCAACAAACTTAAAGTGAGATTATGTAACTGAATAAAAAAGAAATAACTCATCCTTACTACAAATAAGAAGTTAAAGCTAAGTTTTTGTTCGATATCAAAGGAACCTGTTCATAAAAATGCATTGTTACACTAGATAGTGGACACCAGCCTGCTTTAAACAACATTAGGCAAACCAAAGAGGAAAACCTCATCTTTCAAAATCAGATATTTTTTCTCAAAAAAGTAGATCTTCATCTCTTGTTACAACTGACAAGACAAGGATAGGGTTTTTTTTACTGGTGTACTTCAGACCCTGTCGACTGTTGAAGTGTATGAAATGTATTGTTTCTTGGAGCTCTGGGATAAAAAAAATGATTCATTAGCAGAAAGAAATCAAGGAAACGACACGGCAGAGGAGAAGGCTTGGGCAGGAGGATGGAGACAAAGCAAAACATTAAATATGAATAATCTGACTAATTCAATCAATAACTCTTCCTCTCCACCCCTCATTCTCTTCCTCTGTCTCCCCAGCTGGTGGGCTATTATTAAACAATACGGAGAGAGTGTTCTGCCTTCAGTGTGAACACACACACGCACACACACACACACACACACACACACCCCTTCATGGTGTCAGCATATAAACAAGTGGTGACGCCCTGAGGGATGGATTCAATTAGAGGAAGGGTACACAAGGACATGCTCCGTCAAAACTCTGAAAGCAAGACAGATACACACACACATAGACACACACACGCACGCACGCACACACGCACACACACACACACACACACACACACACACACACACACACACACACTTAGGCAAACTCACACAACAATGCTTTCATCAGAGAGGCAACATTATCAAACTCATCAACACCTCAAAAAGTATTCTGTGTTCTCTCATGGGTTCTTTCAGCTTCCTCCCTCTCTTTCACTCACACACACACACACACACACACACACACACACACACACACACACACACAACAACAACAACATGCACACATACGTATATTTAAAGTCCCTTTCTGCTTGTCTTGTTCCGCCTGCCTCCCTGCATTACACTGCTGATTCTCTCTGATTCTGTCCACTAATGATCTGACACCAGACAGCAGGACACAAACAACAAAGAAGTGAAACAGTGTGTGTGTGTGTGTGTGTGTACATATATATATATATATATATATATATATATATATATATATATATATATATATATATATATATATATATATATGTGTGTGTGTGTGTGTGTGTGTGTGTGTGTGTGTGTGTGTGTGTGTGGCTCCAGAGGAAGAAATGAGAAACAAAGTAACAGATTCTCGCCAGCTCTTATTTCTTTTATGAGGGTAGGGGAATGAATCTTCAGCAGCAAGAGACGAGGTGCACACAATCCGGGGGCGATCAATACAGACGAGCCTCTCTGAATAGATGTTATTCATTCTGTTTACTATAACTCACACAGGACGTGGTTCTGCATCTCCACAAAAACCACACATCCTTGGCGGCTCTTCATGCGCTCTTTCTCCAAATCTATACCTCTCACCGGGGGACCGCGCATGACGTGATACAGTTACGTCAAGAGCTGTTGGTGAAATACGACGGCAACACTGAACCTGGTTTTCTACGAAATGATTCTCAGAAACTGCAGTTTAATTATGAAATGAATGTCTTAAAAAATGAGCTTTTTCAGATTCTAACTTGAGATGCCATCTCTCCTCACTCCCAAATGTCATTAATACTTAAAAATAGGTGTTGTAGGTACAGTTTGTAATAAAACATTGTTCTGCAAGAGCACAGTGCAGTATATATCACACCTTTTTGGGTGTGATGTATACCAATTTTGGGTACATGTGTTAAAAAACAAGAGTCCTGATATGTATATTTGATGATATTGGGCAATCATAAAAACATGGAGTCGTGGGTTTTAGAATATTTCTCTCAGAGTAAAGATCATAAAGCTATAATGAAATGATGTGGAACAAGCCAGTACAGAAAACACTGTTGATGCTTTCAGACAACAGAGTAGTCAGATCAAAGCACAGAAAATTCTTACACAGGATGTGCAAAGGCACATCTTGACAAAAAAGTATGTTCAAACTTGACAAAGACAGAGTCCTACACCAAGGTGTCTTGACATGGGAAGCAGCTGGGACACTGAGCTGGGGGTGGGACAGGTGCAGTGATATTGTGTCCCCTCATTAAGAGCTGATGTGAGACTTACAGGCAAAGCTAGCTGGATGGGAACAGCATGAAGAACAGGACAGATGGAAGCCGAGACAGAGGTCAGATAAGGAAAGACATATGAGAAATGTTGGGTTTTGGTGCTTTTGATCAATTGTTTACTTGCAATTTGATGAGAGAAGGAATGGGAATTAGAGGAGATGGAGGGGAGGGCCCAAAAAAGATGATACCTACACTCTCATACGTGCCACTGAGCTACGTCACGTTCTGCGTCACGTGTGTAATCGGAAGTAAAGAAATGTGACAGATGATTTAAACCCAAATCACCATCTTTTTCTAAACTTAAAGGTGCAGTAGGTAAGCCTTATAAAACTAACTTTCTGTCATATTTGCTGAAACTGACCCTAGCAGGTAATTAATAAAAAAATCTGGCTCCTCTGGCACCACCTACAGCCTGTAGTGTGATTTGCAAAAATCCACCGCTCCCTGTTCAGATGCACCAATCAGGGCCGGGGGGGGGGGTCTGACTGTGTGTCAATCACTGCTCATAGACACGCATTCATTCTCCTTTGTGGGGGGAGGGGCTTAGGAGACCGTTTTGGGCTTTAGCGGAAAGGGGGGAGGGACTGAGAAGTTGTCAATGGTCACATTTTTTGGCTAAGTCCTGGATCTTCATAATACTACCTACGGCACCTTTAAGTAAGTAGTTTTGGTGCCTAAAACTTAGTAGTTTTTGTGCCTAAACTTCACCATACTGCGACCGTTTCACAAAGTTAATAACGTGTTTCAAACTGTGATCATTACGTTCTGTCTTTTAGATGAGGACTGAAAACGCTCCTGTGGGTCGTATTAGAGGATAGGAACAAACAACCTATATTGTTGTAAGGTTTGGAGGACTTGTTGGACCAACATAACTGACCAGTGCCGAATTAGCCCCAGGGCTGTGGGCTGTGACCTGTGGGCAAAAATAATTGTGTGCTCTGACATCACTATGGTTTGGATTTAGTTATGTTTAGGCACAAAAGCAACTGGGTTAGGTTAGGGAAAGGTTGTAGTCACAGTTAGAAGAATCCAATGTTGACTGTTGCAAGAAAATGTCAAGCTAGCATCCCTTGTTAAACTCCAACGTTACGATGACGAATCCAACCACCGCAACTTCTTCCCTCTGCAAACTTTGAGGTTCTGTAACAACACAATTTCACATTATGTCCTTCTTTTCTCCCGACGAACAACAGTTTACTTTGTAATTTCTACAGCAACTAGAGAGCTTTGTCGGTTAAAGCTAAGCATATGTTGTTTAGGGCATTTCCTGAACGACTGATGCTGTTTTTGTTCGAACAGCCCTTGAAGTCTGCAAGTCTGCAAGGACGGGGAAGTCCAGGCATTTTGATTCAGCCAGAAGTTAGTTTGAGAGAGCATCAGTATGTCTGACGACAGGAAATCATTGGGGAGACCATTTTAAAATGGCTGCCGTGAAGAGGAATGCTGACAATAAAATCACTCTCCCCTTTCTTAGTTGTGCTTCTCTTAAGTGGCCTCACTATTTCACAAACCATTTTCTGTCTTTTACCACTCATGACAACTGCAACTCTCTTTTTGTCTCCGTTTCCTCAGGAGTGCAATGCCTTCTCTTCAGAAGACAAACTTTACAAAGCCAAGAAAGCACCGCAACTATATGTGAAGGTGTGCACAACAGGAAGGAAGGTAGCTCAGGGTGAGTTTTATCTCTCAAGTTAGAGACAGCTGCTGCTGCTGCCTAACCTTTACTGCTCATCTCCCATCAATCCCTCCTTTCTCCAAACCAGTCAAAGCTTTTTTTTTCTATCTCTGATCACTTTCTTCTCCCTCTCCTTTCACTTTTGCGTCTGTACCTTCGTACCCCAGCTATTTTCAGTGAGTGGATTGACAAAAATGTAGCTTTTTTTTGGGAGGAAGAATGCTGAACATGCCAGAATGAAATAAAAAAAAAGAAGGAGAGAACTGAAAGAGGAAGGATGTTCATGAAATATTGAGGGCGACTGCTGCAGCCCTTTGTAATGTGCGATCCGTCACTGTCATTGCGCTTAAATGTGTGCATGTGTGCTCATGCACGAGTGTGCATTCACACGTCTACATTTCTTTGTCTGTGTTTGTGAGTCCCCACATGAAGAAATGCCACTGTATCACAAAAGTAGATTGCAGTCCTCTGGCTGTGTTCCTTTTTTACTGTTCTGAGCAGGAGAACACTAAACTACAATTGATCAGTCTGCCTTTCTCTCTCCCTCTCTTTTATTTAATCTAATCATCGTTCCATGAATGCTTTCACTGCAGATGCCAAAATCTGAGTCAAGCAGAGTTAGGAGTGACTGGGATAAAAAATGAGGCAAGTAATGGCCCTAATAATCCCCGAAGCAGCATCTGAACCCGATTAGCTTCATTACTGTAGATGTTTCTCATCGGTTTGCCAGTAGGTGGTAAAGCTTGGGATGGACATACTGTAGATAAAGTGGAATCAATGGCTGTTGCAAATCCTGATGAATTGCCCCTCAAAGATCTGTCCTCTGGTGTGACCAGGTTAGCTCAGTTGGTAGAGCAGGTGCATGTATATATAGAGGTTTGCTCCTTGATGCAGCGGACGCGGGTTCGATTCTGACCTGCAGACCTTTGCTGCATGTCGTTCCCTCTCTCTCTCCCCTTTCATGTCTTCATCTGCCCTCTGACAAGAAAGGCCTAAAAATGCCCAAAAAAATAATCTCTAAGATCTGTCTTTTGGACAATCCTATGGATTTCTGGCATGTCAGAAAATGTTGGTCTGCTGTCTTGCAGGGTCTGCAATTTCCCACCATGGCTGCTGTCAAACGAACCGTTATAAACCCTAGTGAGCTTGTTTTAGTATTACTGGATTAGTATCTGTATGTTGTGGCCAGGGCTTTAAATTACCTTTTTTTAATCACCAGCCAATCAGATTTTCCACTAACCAAATTTTTTCTAATGTCAACACATTTTAATAACTTTACTTCTTAATTTCATCGATACCGCACGCTAGGCACTTAGGTGACGGTTGTGCAACACGTCACCACACAGTGTTCAAGGGAAATGTAGGATTAGTACTACAAGCAGTGTTGCCAGATAAAGATTACGTTTCCACGCCAAACACAAACAAAACCTCCTAAATTTCACGGCGACAAGCTTTTCTGCAAACAGACCATATTGTCTGCATCTTTCCAGCCACCTGCGGGTTCACAATATTTTTGCTTCAGTTCAAAGTAGAATTGACCAAAGTAACACTGCCTTTCTCCTCTTTCTTTAAGATTATTTTTCGGGCATTTTTGGCTTTTGTTTGACAGGACAGCTGAAGGCAGGAAAGGGGAGAGAGATAGGGAATGACATGCAGCAAAGAGCCGCAGGTCGGACTGAGGACTGAGCCTTAGTGCATGGGGCGCATGCTCAACCAGTTGAGCTACCAGGCCTCCCCTTCTCCTCTCTTTCAACATTTTAAGGAAAGGTTCCATTGCTTGAATACAACTTTTGTCGCACCCAGTGCTGTGGCTCTAGTTTTTGTTGTTGTCTGTGTTGCTTTCTGGGTGTGTCTTCGGCGTGGTGGAGATCTGGTGATTGGACTCAGCTGCACACCTGGATCCTATCTCCTCATTACCAGTGGCATGAAGACTCCAGGCTTCCAGGGACTTGACGCCAGATTATTGCTTACCAGTCACAGTATAGAACCTCAGGCCAACAAGTTTATAGTGTTTTCTAGTCTCCATTTTTTGCTACTTCTCTTCGCTTGTCTCCGGGCTAACACCTCGTTTTTGGTTCCGTTTTCCCTTAAGATCGCCACATCAGTCTATGTCTGTTTATCTATCCGGATCATCTAACTCTTCACTGGATACATGGACATCGCCATCTTCACCCTGCCTGTCACCTGATCACCAATGGTGTCCAGCCTTTGCCTTCGTTTTTTTTGTGGTTTAAATAAATCATGTCCTCCGGATCTCATGATCTGTATACGCAACTAAGTCCTCCTCTACCCAGCCTTAGCAGTATCGGTGTTTTAAGCCCCCAACGTCTCCTTCCAGGTAGCGCTGCCTGGAAGGCACTAGGATTAGGCAATGGTTAGGGTTAAGGTTATGGTTAGGGTTAAGTGCCTTGAAGTCAACGGTCGTAGTGCTGCCTGGGAAGAGACGTTGGGGGCTTAAAACACCATTAAGCAAGAACTTTATTGGAATTGTCAGGGTTCCATGTTTATGTTCAGTGTCAGCACCCAGGTTGTGAACTTTCAATTGATTTATTTAGTTTAACAGGACATATGGGACATACAGGATGAATTAAAATGGACAGTGTCTGCCCAGTTTAAGATGTTTTGCAGAACTATAACAACGTAATATACTTAAGTGTCACAGTCATTATTAGAGGTTACTTATCAGAAACCATGAACACGGGTCATTTTAAGCATTGCATGAACAATGCTGTTGTTTTTACGCTGAAGGCAGCTGTTCTGGAGGTTTAAAAAGCATATGTGTGACCTCAGAGATGCTAGTATTAAATGTAGGGACTAGCTAGGAAAATACAAGTAATTGCATAAACTGTGTCTATAAACTTGCATTGTTTCAATGACCCAGAACAGCCAATTAAACATGCACAAAAACCTATAAGGCATGACAAATACTGAGTTTTTTTGTGCTGTGACAGAGCTGTCAATAGGTGGCAGTGAGTTCAACCAAAACGATATCACTTATATTGAGTGTTAAGCTTGTAAATAAGCTGCATCAGCGACATATTAAGAGGCGCACCCTCTTAGCAAAATGCCAGCGTGTGACAGCGGAGCGCCTCGACTCACGGCGTGAAAAATCCAGCTGGTATAACACTGCATATCCCAATCGCTTGCTGACACGGCTTATCAGTAGCCTGAGTCAGGAGCCGGGGAGTTAGGAGGTTGAGGGAAATAGCAACATATTGTTACGCCGGCTGTATCAGTGCCTACCATATGAGAGGCGGGTTGAAAAGCAGGGGATGGAATGGATGGAAGAGAGGGGGAGAAGACAGAAAAAGAGGAATATGTGAGAGACAGCATGTGTGAGAGAACGAGAGATGACAGATGGAGTGACAGGCGAAATGTGAAAAAGTAAAAGACGGAGGGGAGAAAATAAAAGAAGCACGCGAGGAAGATAGAGCTGAACACATCAATATCAGTTTAATGTCCTTACAAGGAATTTCACCACAGTCGCTGCACTATCTGTGTGTGTGTGTGTGTGTGTGTGTGTGTGTGTGTGTGTGTATGTGTGTGTGTGTGTGTGTGTGTGTGTGTGTTTGTCGGAGACGTTAGATAACTGACCAAGCGCTTTCCCATGGGGAAAGCGAGGACAGCAAACACTATTAAACTTTTACCAGCTTACATTATTGATAAATGTAGCCCTCACTCTAAGATGCTGTCCATTTACATAGGCAGCAACTTTGTTTGCTCCCTGCTCATGAATATGGATACATAGAGTACAGTGCACCAACTATTACATTGACACAATGGGGCCACTTAGGAGGAACTCCATGGAGAGATCAATTTCTATGTAATAGTGGCGAAAAGAAAAGGCTGACTTTACAATCTGGTTTGCCTCGTCAATTTTCGGTTTGTCTTCCAAGATGTCCTCTTGTGGATACTATGCATGGTTTCAGCTGCTGAACTGCTGCTTTGTGCTATTAAGAAGTGAGTTTTACATATGAAATGTATGCACCAAATGGAGGGTGGGGTGGGGGGTTCCTAATGGGCTCAATGCACAAACAGATTCTCCCCCCACACACACACACACACACACACACACTACTCTCATCAGCCAGGAAACACCGCTATATCTTGCCACTGCGGACTGTGAGTTGCTAAGCAACGCAGGCTTTCATTGTGAGGTTGCATCTCTATTGCTGTGGTGTCTGTAGCTGAGGTGATGGGGCAGAGTTGTCGCAGCTATAGAGCAGAACTTTGAGGGAAGGGCATTTGTCGGAAAGTGAAGTCTGTGATTTCAAACACACAGGTCTCTGGCCACTGGTGTGCAATATTATAGCAAAAGCAGAGCATGACAAAAGAGTTGATCTAATACCTGTAGTGTCAAAAGACTCAACCACACAAGTATTGCTCTACTATCCTGTTTAGTGGAAGCAGGCCAACATGTGAGAAGAGAGAAGAAAAAAATGGAGTGGGAGAGAGTTTTCACACTTTTTGGAGGAGCTAGCTTGGTGACGTAATATGAGGAAATATCACTTTCTCCAGTACAGTCAGCAGGAACGTAGAAGGGATGACTATACTACAGGATATCACATACTGGTACAGTGGCTCTTGCTGCCATTTGGAGCTTCAAATATGCAAATTTCTGCAGTATAATTTCATGATGTACATTAGTTGCTCAGTGAAAGGCTTCTTTGCAATGATCTAAGACTGCTGAGCAGTTTGTAGCAGCTTTGTAAAGGCAAAGTAACTCATTGCATTCCACTTATGTCATGATGTCGAAATCGTTATTACCCAGTGAAATAGCCATCCTCAGTTACACTACCTTGCTGTTCACACTAAGCAGCAGACGGAGAGGAATTATGTTATTTTGTTCAAATGTGTGAGTGAACACAAGGTAAAAGCCATGCAATTAAGTCATCAACGTCTTAGAAATATCAAGTCTATTTGCAGAGAAACACAAAGACACAGAGACAGATAGTAAGACCATAATTACCAGATGTTAGGGGTGTCAGCATTCTCCAATTCCACGATTTGATTTGACTTTTGATTTTAATGTCATGATTCAATTTAATTTTTTTAATTTCCTTTTTCAATGTGGAGTCTGGAAAAGTGCAGCTGCAGGCTACCGGTAAGCTAACGTTACCGTGTGTCTTCAGCCTCATGTTACCAGCTGGTAAGCTACACTGTGTGTGTGTGTTTTTTTTTTTTTCTTCAGACGTGCGCAGGGGTAGGCAGTAGGCAGGGGTGGAGAGATAAAATAATACTGGGGGAATCGCCAATCCTGCTTTTGATTTAGTCAAAATCGAAATCGATAGTTGAAATTGATAGTCGAAATCAATAGCTCATTTTGATTGATTTTCAATTTGAAATTGAAATCAAGACAACCCCTACCAGATGTGAAATTGTAACCCAGAATTTCTGTGTTGTTTTGATGCCACAGAACTTCGTCCTTTGCAACTGAAAGCAACCACAAGACACCCCTTGTCAGGAAAAGCAGGAAAGTGTTTGTTTGAAGCGTTTGAACGAACAATGAATGCCGTTGTTTTGCTGGTGAGGATAGTCTGCTTTTCTACATGCACAGACAGAGCAATATGGACACACACATTAAACCCAAGGAAATATACAGTAGGTAGGTAGACATAGCCACTCACACACAGAAACACAGAAACACCTGCGGCCAGGAAGTGCTCTCAAGGCTCTGAATTAACAGATGTGTGTTCGTCAGACAGGACACAGCACAACATCTGTCAGAGATGTACTACCCAGTGTGTGTATGTGTGTGTGTGTGTGTGTGTGTGTGTGTGTGTGTGTGTGTACAGGTGCTGTGTGAGTGAGAGCTTTAATAGCCCAGGGAAACAGAAGGCATATGCAGTATATTTCATGTTTGAAGACCTCTGATCCTTATGAGTGTGCCCGTTTTTTGTCTCATGTCTCACGTCCAGGAACACACAGGGAGGGGAAGGGGGATGGAGGACTGAGCAAAAAAAGTAGTACAATGAAAAGAGAGATTGAGAAGTGAGAGAAGAGCAAATTAAACAGTCAAAAAGCGAGAGAAGAGAGATGAGTAATGAATAATTGATACAAAGGCCGTGTGAGGCTTTAATTTCCAAAACACACAAATGCAGAGAATATATCACCACTCATAGCTGCTACTGGCTGAAAGACCTGTTATGGGTTGACACACCCACATTTTCAGAAATTCCTAAGACGCAGCTGGTCTTTCAGAAAGTGTGTGTGATAGACGAGAGTTAAGCAAGGGCAGAGGTCAGGCCGTGTTTCAATTCCCTGTAGCTTCTTATTAATCAGGCATTGACTGAATTGCTCTCTTTCAATCTATCTCTCTGGCCCAGTCTTGAGTCGGCCACCACTGCCATTTCATTCATAAGAGAAGCTATTTAGAGACCTGCTTCCATTCAGTGGAATTACAATTGATTGCACAGCCACAAATACGCACACACACACACACACGCTGTATACGAGTGCCTGAGGAAATACAGCTAAATGCCACAGCAAACAAAAAAGCCTTTAATTATTTAGGGAGAACACACTTTGTGTTGTATTGACAGGTTAGCAAGAGGTCAACAAACAGAATGAGAGTGAAGAAAAGCTTACAATAACAGTAAAGTGGAAGTGAAAAGAATTCCCCAACTGAAAATATGCAAATAGAGGGAAGTTACGACATGAGAGAAATGCAGCGCCGCGCCAGAATCAGCAAGACTAACATGAGGTCAGCTTAATCAATGCTGCTAATCTGGCCCCGGAAAAGAACACAGCCTAATGTTAGGGAAGTTAGCGGAGGCACGCTACTGTAGTCTGCACGCACTCACACACGCAATATAAATAAGAACACATGAAAGCACTCATACACACAGGATATTCATGTGGAAGATACAATTAAGATACTCGAAAAAAGCTAATTAGCAATCAGCGCTAACAACGGGAAAACAGGTCGGAACTTGTGCAATGACAACATGTACGCACACAGGAAAAAGCTTATAAAAGGTTATTTGGACCCTCAAGTGTTGGAAATGGCTAAGCTAAAATGATTTGAATAAAAAAACTAATCTAGGTTAAAGAATCATTGCACTTTATTACTAGATTACTTTTGTCCATTCCACAATGACCTTTGGGAACAGTGTGCGTAACAAAAGGATTTCAAATCAACTCAAAAGGTCCACTTACTATCTTTCCAGATCTTTTAACCACATATCATGGTCTTCTTTAGCAAATGGAGCTGGCAAAGGTTTTATGAGGTGGGACCAAAGTTCCACACCTAAGTCTTGAGATGACACCCGAGTAAGCCCTATTCCTTAAGACCATGAGTTGCGGTTAAAAGCTCTGAAAAGGCTAGTAAGTGGACCTTGAATTAAAATTGTAGTTATATTGCACATAATAAGTGAGTGTGTAATTGTTCAAATATGTATTGTTTCTTGCTGTCTTTTAGATATCCTGATTATGTGCTATGTACCTGATTAGTCTGCCAATACACTACTTTTCCACATAGCATTCAATTAAACTTGACTCTGATCCTAAAAAAGTGAGCCTTCCTGGGACAAGCTTGAAGTCCTTCTTTGACACCTGTATAACAGCAACAGTGTATGCTGTAGCTTTAATCTTTTTTTGCTGTTGCTTTTTCTTATCAGAACGTTTTCAAAAGAACACAGAACAGCCTGTTCTTGCTGTCTTCTCATGTCTCCTGTTCTGAAAAAGGAAGAAATAAAAGTGTATTTGAATATTCAGTCCTAAATCACGAAAAAAAAATTCTGCCTATGCTGGCAGTGATGAGATATACTGGTGTAGCATTAGGAGACATCTTTCAGACTTCAGACACTGGGGAGATAGCCGAGATAGGTTTGTTTTAATTACTACTGGTACTAAATTTTAAATGTTGAGATGGATATTAATTTCGTTCTGGGGTTTTAGGCACAGTGTGCACACACACATAGACATTTATAGATTGGTGTCTGTGTGAGCGATATGTCATCATACAGTAAATATGTGATTACTGTATGGGTGTCTGTGTGTCATCTGACGTGAAATGTCACTCTGGATGAAAAGCATTTTAGAGAAGGTGTGTGTGTATTCGCCCAGCAGACATTTAAGTTTCAATCGGATTACATTAGAGCCAATAAACTATGGCAAGTATTAAAGGTGCTGTAGGAAGGATTGTGAAGATCCAGGACTTAGCCAAAGAATTTGAACATCGACAACTTCTCAGTCCCTCCCCCTTTTCTGCTAAAGCCCAAACAGTTTCCTAAGCCCCTCCCCCCACAAGGGAGAATGAATGCGTGTGCATGAGCAGTGATTGACACGCAGTTAGACACCCCTCCTGGCCATGATTGGAGCATCTGAACAGGGAGCGGTGGATTTTTGCAAATCGCACTACAGGCTGTAGGTGGTGCCAGCTTCATATAGTTCTACTGGAACATAGGGTCAGTTTCAGCAAATATGAAAGTTAGTTTTATAAGTCTTACCTACTGCATCTTTAATACAGTTACATAAGGACTAAGGCTTGTTTCAAGCCAGTATTTGGGTATTTTAACTAAAATTGACCGTTTTCATAGACAAGATTGTAGACTGTATTAGGTATAGTTTTCTTTTTGGCAAATACATGTGAGTGTGGATATTCATTCAGCAAAAGACAGTACAGAAACACTTGGTTTCGTCACTTAGGAGGACTTTGAAAATGACTCAACTTCATTCCGTGAAGACTTAACCTTACCTTAACCATAAACACTGTATGCCTAAATCCTAACCCTAACATAACCCCACACTAACCTAGACCAAAAACCAAGTCTTAACCCTAAAATGTAATGGTTTACCTAATTGGGACCAGCGTTTCCCCATAGTCCCCATAATATAACTGTATGTCCCCACCATGTAAGTAATACAAATACACACACACACACACACACACACACACACACACACACACACTCTCTCTCTCAATCTAATAGTTTATAAGTGGGGCTGTGAGAATGGTGTAACGTCTGGTGTGTTCTGTGTTTTGTCTGGTTCTCAGTGCACTCAAAGTATTCCTCAATCTCTGCTTGGCTGGCGCTTGTGGCCACTACATGCATATGGACACACATAAACACAAACATACAGTCATTCCAATAGAGACCTGGGGACCCTATGGCCTAGAACAGCAGTCTTCCCTGAGCAGAACTCTGCTTTGTCTCCCTCCCTTGACTCCACTTTCTCCTCTTCTCTAGTCTCTTCTTACAGTCAAGCCAATCCTCTGGCACTGAGTGGCCCATTATACAGAGCAAATAAGCCATGGCTATAGGCCCCAACAGCTTCTCAGAAAGGGAAAGTGAGGTGAGCAATGAGTTTGTGGAAGGGAGAGAAAGAGCCCATAAACCCCAGTGGCTCTAAAAGCTTTGCCAATCTCAAAGAATGCCTTGTGGATATTAAGTGTTGGATGACTAAAAACTTTCTCTGTAGCTTTAGAAAAATCCCAGGTCTGTGTCGTTTGGCTCCCTCCCAACATCACAAATAGGAACAAAGGGAAGGAGGAATAGAGGGAGACTTTCAAAAAAGCATCTCTTAAGAAGGACTTGCGACTGCAACAACAG
The DNA here is from genome assembly GCF_008315115.2 of Sander lucioperca. NCBI lineage: Eukaryota > Metazoa > Chordata > Actinopteri > Perciformes > Percidae > Sander > Sander lucioperca. The sequence goes on along the minus strand of NC_050194.1, from coordinate 9,426,618 downwards.
CAAATTTAAATCTTCAAACATAAGCTCCTTTTGACAGTCTTCGCTTGGCGGTGATGTCTTTGTCACAAAGTTCAAGCGTGCAGCAAAACCCAAACAAGAACAAACAGTTATTGAACAGCAACCCCAAATAACCTCTCCCAGACCAACGCTCCAATACAAAGCCATCATGCCATATGCTCCCAACCACAACCTGCACAGTCCAGAACATGTGGAGTCTGCTGGAGCATTCCTTTACCTAAAAGCGCACCACACAGTGAGTGCCATAAATTTAGCTGGTATTAATACGTCACCAAACCCCTGACCTTCTCTCGCTCTCTTTCCCACATCCTCAGGCAACAAATCTAAGGTCACACACACACACACACACACACACACACACACACACACACACACAGTGAACGGCAGTATAAAAATCAGAACAAATACATGGCATCCAAACAGTGTCCATTTCTCCATGACAACAAAGAAAATGTTTACACTCCCGAGAAGGCTGCTCCTTCCTACTGGCTAGGATCCGGTCTCTATGGCGATGAAGTCGGCATCTCTTTGTTTGGGCATCTTGAGCTGAGAGTGTGTTGATGTTATGTACAGTACAGGAATGTGTACACATATGGCTGTGATTACACAAACACACACACACACACACACACACACACACACATATGCAGAGATGCAGCAGGAATATCATGTGTCTCAAAGATTGGGAGTTTGACCAATGGCTTGTCTTTAAAGCAGCGACGGGTGCTCTGATTGGCTCTTTCATTCTTAATTCAATTGATCATAAAGCCTTTTTCAAAGACTGGGGTGGTATTTAATAATAGTTAAGTCATGCCTAGATGGGTTGTATGCTTTCATTTAAGTGGTCACATTTGTGTTAACTTGCGAAAGAGAATCTTCTCTTCAAGTTAATACAAATCTTCAAAAACATCTACTTACATGAGAACATTTAGAAAAGCGCTGGAAATAATGTATGATTTTTCATATTTTCTCTGCCAACTGAACAACAGAAAAATCAAATATACACCCAATCACACACACACACACACACACACACACACACACACACACACACACACACACACACACACACACACACACAGGCACATCTAATCCGTGCGCAGCCCTCACAGAGTAGTGCAGCGGGAAGTAGCTGTCGGCAAGCCCCTGTAATGAGGGAACACCAGTAAGCGCCAGGGGAAAAAAAGAGGCGGATGGAAATAAAGATGGATGGAGAGAGAGAGCTGGGGATAGATTCAGCTACGGAGGAAAATCCAAACAATAGGAAACAAACAAGAGGGGAGCTTCAAAACACAACAGCTCTGTTGAGAGATGGAGAAAAAGAGGAAGAAGTGTGTGGAAAGGGACAAAGAAAAGAAGAGGGTTGGACAAGAATGAGTTTTTAATGCAGTCAGTGAAATCAATATTTGTGCAATGAAACTGCCAACATGATATTTTGTTCTCATATTGAATATGTTTTTTTTAATGTACCGTTTTCAGGCTCCCATGGTGGTAGTGCCGAATCCAACTTGGCACTACCAGCCAATGACAACATCACTTTCAAATTCAAACGGAGATCTTCTTAACTGTGTTACATTACCGCAACTGAAAAGTCTTTGCTAATTACTTTTAATACTGGACTTCCAGTGCCTGGAAGGAAGATATAATGCTAGAGTCTTTGGTAAATAGTTGGCGTGAGATGTCTTCAAGATGCCCAAAGGGCCTCCAAACATTACCCTTTTTTGAGACATTATAGCCTGTTTAAGTAGAAGTTTGTAGCCCAAGCTTTAACCCCGGAATTCCACCAAGCGCAGATGCGCTGCGTTCCAACTACAGCGTGGCTTTTTCCCATCGTTTGTCTCACAAGCGCAGGGTCTTGCCTGCCCAACTCGCAGATTTTGTTGTGTTTATTTTATTTTTCCTTCTATCATAAATGTAGTCTACATAAACTAAGCAGAAAAAGTAAGGGAATTTGTGTTTGGTAGATTATTTCTCTGTGGTAACAATGCTTTTTGGCAATAAATCTAAATCTAAATCTAAATCTAAACCGTTGGAAAGCCTGTTTGGTTTCCTTTCAAATGGTGCCCCACTTGTAAGGAACATGCATTTGTGGGATGAGCAGCAGCACTGAGTATGTGGGTTGCGCCCATGAAAAATTTGCCAAATCTTCACTGCCAATGCCAAACAGCTTATTCTGCCATTAACTCGTTTTGTGTTTGGTGGATTGGATGATTGAAGTTTAAGAAACAAGATATATTGGCAATTTAACAATTTATTCATTTCACAAACAGGAGCCTCAGTAGCGTGTGGAAGAACCATACACAGCCACAACAGCCTGGCACCTCCTCTTCATGCTGGTCACCAGCCTGGTCACACACTGCTGTGGGATGGCATCCCATTCCTCAACTAGCATTTGTCGCAAGTCAGTCAACGTGGTTGTGTTGGTCACTCTGGCAGGAACAGCACGCCCAAGCTGATCCCACGAGTGTTCAATGGGATTGAGGTCAGGACTGCTGGTTGAAGAATGGGATGCCATCCCACAGCAGCATGGGCATAACCCACATACTCAGTGCTGCTGCTCATCCCACAAATGCATGTTCCTTACAAATGGGGCACCATTTGAAAGGGAACTAAACAGGCTTTCCAACGGTATAAGATTTATTGCCAAAAAAACATTGTTACCACAGAGAAATAATCTACCAAACACAAATTTCCTTACTTTTTGTGCTAAATTTAGTTAGATGTTTTTTTCCATACAGTCCATTTATGAAGAACATGGATCAAACATTTGTGGCTGTGTTTTAGTTGTTAAGTGTATAGTGTAGTGATGTGATATATGATCGGGAGTCTCCACAGGGTGTTTATATTGAGAAAATTGAATGAATGCTCTGGCCCTTCCACTTCCTGCCTGGCGTTTGCAACGGCTCGCGTTCTGTCCAAAATAGACCTACCACGTTTTTTTTTTAGTGGGGCAGAGCAGAGAGCTGCTTCACAATAGAGCCTGACCGAAAGGATTTTTAAGGCCGATATCGATACAAATATTTGGTGATTTTAAAATCTGATATTCCGATATATCGGCCGATATATATTTAAAAATAAATAATCCAGAAACACGTAACAAAACATAAACATATTTCCCTAACGTTATTTGTAGTTATTTATGAGTCCTCACTAAAATAATATAATGCAGTTTAATAATAAACTTGTTTGTTTTATTGTCACAACAGAACAGAGGAACATCAAAATATATTAAAGTTCTGATAAATAAAATGTATAAAAATACAAACTTAAGATAGGAAACTTAAAGGGTTAAACACGAGTGCCAACAGGGACGTTGTAGAGCGCTCTCTGGTGGACAAACTATGCAACGCCAACACTCATAACATGGTTGAAGGGTGTTTATCCGTTTTTATTTTATCTTTTAAATATTCATTTATCGGCCATTATAAATGCCGATACCGATATTTTGGAAAATGCCTAATAACGGCCCGCCGATATATCGCTCGGGCTCTACTTCTCAAGCATTGTCTTTAGTTGCTGGGATTGCTGCGCGGCCGGAATGCAACGCAGATGGGCCTGGTGGAATTTAGGGGTTACCCTTTGCTAAAACTAGAGGACGACACATTTAGTTTTGAGTAAGCAGACTAAGTAAGAACTCTATTCCAAAACAACGATATATTGGGTAAAAAAAAGGGAAGCTAGACCTGGAAAAGTCATAAAGGAGCCAAGGAAAGAGAGGAGGAGTAAGAGAGCAGCAGACTAGTAAACAGTGGAGCAGGGGAATAAAAGGACCAGGAGGCACCGGGAGCAGTCAGCTCTCTGGGGACCCTGAGCTGCACTGTGTGAAGTGGCTGGTGCTTTCCTAGGTGCACAAACAATGTGCCTTTCACAGAGAAACAAAGAGACCAGCAAGAAGGGAGTGAGACAGAGAGTCAGATCTACAGAACAATTAGAGCCCAACAGATCTGCCAAACTCCAGGGAGCCAATATTCCCTGTTTTCCAGAACAATTAAAATAGTACTTCTACATGAACACAATGGAGGCACATGAGTCTGATCATATGATCTGTTATCTATCCACTGAGTTCCCTGGCGTCTTCTTTTTTTAGTATGGCGGGGGTTAGTCTGCACAATGCTTTGCAGAGAAACCAACACAGTTCCTCTAGTGGCTTCTTACCTCTTCAAGCATTTAATGTTCATGTCAGTTGCAAAGAGAATTCATGGTTTCATGACACATGTGCAACCTGATGGTAAGAGACCAGGATTGATTCTAACCAGCCTTGAAAACTGTTTGTTTATGTGAAATATCATTAGCGGGACTGCTAATAGCCATGGAGCTAAACATGGATGTCAGCGTCAGGTTTGATGCACATTGCAAATACATGTGTCAGTGTAGTGGCTGGTGGAGCCTAATAACAGAGTGAAAGAGCCAGCTGGGGAATGCTAATTAGCCACATAGGCTAACAATCAGATCAAATGGGTGCTGAGTAAATACCAGCGGTTGGCTCATAACTATTAATGCCCTGCAATAGAGCCAGATAACTGTAGCATCAAGCTATTGTTATTGTATGTGTGTGTGTGTGTGTGTGTGTGTGTGTGTGTGTGTGTGTGTGTGTGTGTGTGTGTGTTGATGCTGTCTTGTCCTCATGAGGACCAAACATCCTGTGTGTGTGTGATGAGATGAAATATTGTGAGGTCATCAATCTTCTCTTCTCAAAAAAGCACATAAGCATGTTTTCAAAATGTCAAACTATTCCATTCATAATTCATATTAATACGTGTTAATACATTTGACTTTGCATTATTTAATAAACCCAGAAGGCACTAACTTTTTGCATGATTTAACATAACACAGGAAACACACTTTGTATAAATGTGTGCAGCTAAATGAAAGTGAGTGATATGAGCACTGACTACATGGTTAGACTGGCAAACATTGGGAAACTAAATGTAATGGAAGAGAAAATCACATCAATTTTCTGTGAGTAAAGTATCCGTGATCATTTCATGCAGTGAGTGTGATATTCTACAAAAAAAAACATTAAACACTACACAGAATTTACAATAAACAAATATAAGTACTCCTAAAGAAGACAAGTTCTCTGCCACTCCCATACTTCTTGCTTCACCACATCTAGCTGCTTCTCCATGCTGATGAATTTGCACTACAATCATTTTCTGCTTCTTTTGGTAAAAAATAGCTCAATCCAGTCACATTTTTCTAAACTCCTTATTGTTTTTAGTTTTTTTAAATATGTATACCCCCTGGTGTAGATTACCCACAGCTCTACTCATGAGCATCCAAATGCTTTTAGCTGATGGAGCAACAAAGACTGCCTCATGACTGGGAAGCAGCGCTGAAATTAGAGGAATATTATTTACAGAATGATTTTGTCCAGACTTTGAATCATCCGGTGGACTCTGTTAACAGACAGTGCTTATGAAAACAGTCCAGTTGAAATCAGGTGAAAAGCCCACTGGCCACATGCTAATCTCCTGCTGTCGATGTACAGTAGCATAGCAACATGAAAACATCCAAGCCACCAATTTCCTCATGTAACCGAGCAATTGTCTTTTGAATCGCGGCGTTTGAAAGCGAGGGCTATTTAAGTGACTCGCACAGCAGCAGAGTGCTGGCAGCAGCTAGGCTAACCCCGTTAAGTTGTTTCAGATTAGCATCAGTGAAATAGCTTGATTGCAGCTAATTCGCTGGGATCACACAACACAAGACACTAATGGAGCTCCTAATGAGTGATCTGTCCGCAAATGAGAGCCGAAGGCTACTTTGTCAACTTTTAAGGGGCTGTTGGCTTTGACGGATAAAAAAAAGAGGGGACACGGTTTGAATAAGTGGTGGGATGTTAATCCACTGAGGATGTTTCATAAAGATCGATTTTACGAATCATTTAAAAGGTCATGCTGATGTTAACTAAAGCTTTGGGCCATGGCTATCATAGTAATTATCTTTTTGAGTATTTCTGCCTCATTACTGCAGTTTGGTTTTGTACATTTGTACATATTTGGTACCAGTGATGCGTGTTTTCAATGTGTACAACTAATTAGCTACATAATTACATTCATCAATGCTTTCCTCGCAGGCACACACTCTAGTAGAGCCATCTTGTTGTACTGTCTCTGTGTAAGGGCAGAGATCCCTGTTATTAGCAGTGGCACAATGGAGCACATCGATCAGCACATCGACCCTGCTCCATCGCCTTGGCTGAATGTCACACAGGGCCCTTCAGGAGCCACGACTGGCGGGGGGACGCGCGACAATAACGGGACGGTTGTGATTAGGAAGACTATGTGGAAAGGACGCCTCACACGCCGGGAGACGGCCGCTGGGGACGCGCCACAATAGCGGGACGGTTGGGATTAAGAAGACAATGGGGAAACAAAGCGCCACACGTGGGACGCGATCCCCGGTCTCCCAGGTGAAAGCCCTGTATTGTTTGACCCATCCACCACCCAACCAACCTCCCTACGCGGATTTTCGGCTTTTCATACTACTCCCTACCGTTTTCTTGCTGTGATCACGAAATATGCTTCCCATTGAAATACATTACTTTACATTTTTGTGCTGGCCACCACGAAAAAAACGAGAAAAACGTCCCCGTGAACACGAATCAATAGATTAAATAACGTGACCATTTCACGAACTGCCGTGAGACTGGGTTGACATATTAGTTAAACGTACGCCCAGATCCAGAACATCATAAAGTGACGCCAAGAGTCTCGATCAAGTGCCAGAGGGCTAGACGCTAAAAAGAAAACTTTTTGCGTTAGTAACAAACGCCAAAGTCACCTGACCAAGTGTCGCTTTTTGACACGCTGGGTGTGAGAATGTGTTGCAATCACACGTGCATCCATGCTTCCTTTGGTGGTCCTCGGTGTAGGAGGAACTTTAAAAAAAATCACATGCATGTAAGCAAGAAAAAAAACAAAAAAAAATCCATCAGCGCTGACAACAGTATAATTGGAGATTGTTCATAAAGTGACAAGATGGAAGAGACAGCGTATTGACCATAGGATAGACAAAAGGTAAACAGACATCCATACCCACGCACACACACACACACACACACACACACACATTCTCCTCCTGTCAGAGTTAAGTATCTCCTGACACTTCGACAGCCTTAATCAACTTCCATTTGCATTAGAGCCAGGGTTCTCATTAAGCTGCAGGTCCACTTTTTCTCCTTTGGGACCTTACATCCCTCTATCACACACTCCTTATCTCACTCCGTTTCTCTGGTTAGGTAGGAGAGGACGAAGTGCTTTAATCTCTGCATCCCTTCATTCAGAGGCAAACATATGGAGGAGGCCATTGATCTACACACACACACACACACACACACACACAAATGCCACCATTTTTCTATCGCCTCACTGCCAGCCGGTTAAATTATCAGCATGCATTCCATGTTTGGTCAATAACTCTTTCATTCAACATCAAGGTAGGTTTAATAGAGCAACAAGTCCTCCCAACAATACGACGACAATATAGGTAGTTAATTCCTACTCTCTAACACGACCCACAGGAGCATTTTAACATCAGTAACGTTGTAAAACGGTCGTAGTTTGGTTATGTTTAGGCACAAAAACTACTTGGTTAGGTTTAGAAAAAGATTGTGGTTTGGGTTAGAATCCTAGCTTCCGGTTACACTTGTGACGCAGAACGTGACGTAGTTGGGTACGTCAAGTTAAAAAAACAAAACTCGCTGAGATACAAACCCCTGTCTCCTGGGTAAAAAAGCCCTGTGTTTGTTTGACCCATCCCCCACCCCAACCTACGCTCTTACACTTTGTCAGCTTACTTTTGACTTCATAGAAACGTTAATATGAGTCGTAATTGCTGCTTGAACAAACAACCCTTTGGAGGGTTTTTCTATTCGGGGAAGGACAGTCTCTAATAGAGCTGCAGCCAAACCAAAAGGCCAATAGATTACAACAGTTTGGTGTAAGTTACTGTTTGCCAATGTTTGTATGTGCCACTGCACCACTACAATCAGTCTTCTGTCTTTTCTACACAAATAGTAAATGTGTGTGGGCAACTATCTGGGAGCAAGTGATGTGGAGGCAGCAGGTATAAAGCCGCAGGGGCCCGAGGTGTACAGCACAGTGCGCTTCCACTGCAGGGATGAAACGTTTTTGGAGACTAAAACTCTCTGTTCCATTAGCTCAACGAGCGTTTGTTTCCACACAGCGACGCCAGATTCCCCAAAATAAAATCCGGCTTGCGCAAGGTGAATCCTGATTAACAGAGGATTCCCATAAAGCTTTGGGATTTACTGTCAGACTTGTCGGAAACTCTTAATAAGCTGAAAGGAGAGAGCTGCATGCGAGTGGAAGAATCTTTATTTCAGTTATGTTGCTGTGTTTGCCTTTCATTTTTAAAAATCAGCTCACAACCACAGCAGACCTCTGCTCAGTTGCTTGGAAAACTAAGCTTGGGAATCATAAAGCGAGAGCCTTTCTGCATCTTTAGATCCCAAGCCTGGATGATACTGCGAGAGCCACAACTCCTGCCTGGATCTCTATAGATTTATTCGCTAATTTAAGCGTTGCCTCCGTTATTGCAGATGTTTGAATCGATCACGTTTGGCAATCGCCACCTGTGAAGACTTTCTGATGTGAATAAGTACCTTGTTATGATTCCTCGCATTGTAATCGGATAAAATACACATAATGTAATAAAACTCTGAAACAGGAAATTGTAAAAAGTGGACTTCTCTTATTTGTGGGTAACATTACAATGCAGAGAGTATGATTTTGACATTTAGACATAGTACAGAGGATTTTGTGGAAATTAATTAAAAGAATATTTTTCTTCAAACTTTAACTTTGACTGTTTCCTTTATAGAGACAGAGCGCATTTAAGTCCCGCACACACCCGAGTGGAAAACAATGAATTGCTCGCCATTGACTTTGTATTGTGTAAAGGTGCCTACTTGTCAATTCTATCTTTTAGCAAACAACAGAAAAATGCCTAAAAGCGGCTGTGTGGTGGGATGCTCTAACAACAGAGTAAATAACCCATAACTCAATTTTTATAACCTGGCGAAACCAAAAAACTGAGCTTTTAGGATGACAACAGTGGATACGGGCAATAAGATGTAAAAGGCATCAGCAGGAAGAATGGGAAAACTGTGGGATCGACACTCAGTGTGCCTAACGTTATGTGTGCACTGACTTTCGCCATCACACACGTCAGTTTTAGGCTAATTAAATACATGTAAGTTAAACTAAAGCATTTTGACAGTATGCAAAGTGTGTTATAGTGGAATGTGGATAAAAAAACACAGGACTTTCAACTAGAGATGTTCCGATACCGATTCCAGTATCAGTATACCACGTTCCGATACCACGTAAGAAAGCCCTAAAGAAAATCTACGTTAAAGTAGTTTATTTATGTTCTTTTTCCGTTATAATGGACTGTCAAATTGGATAATATAGGAAAGTTCTGTGGCATTCATTATGTGTTTGTTCATGTTTCACAAAGAGTTTAACCTGAGCCAGACCGACAACAAATATATAGAAATCGTATCACATCCATACAGGGATAGTAGTATACAGTTGTTAAAACATATATGACACACTGGTATCGGATCGGTACTCGGTATTGGCCGATACACAAGTTCAGGTATCAGAATCGGTATCGGGAAGCAAAAAATGGTATCGGGCCATCTCTACTTTCAACCAGGAGACTGGAATTCGTGTCCCGTGTGAAACGGCCATTTTGAAACCAACCAAGTTTCACGGACCATAGTCTGTGACGCAATGGCCTTCATGATGTCACGTTACGTCCTCATTTTACAAGACTCAGTTTAAGAAAATCCCTGATGTTGTACCAACCCTAAGCATTTTTGTTGCCTTAACTTAACTTGTTCCTTTCACAATGTTTAATATGTGCTAAAACTGCGCTTGTTACATTAAATAGATCGGTCACATGACTACAGTCACATGATTAAATTGAACGGTCGTATGTCTCGTTTTAGGAGTCTTTGGAAATCAATCTATAATGTCGTTTAAGTGTGAGGATGCGTTGCCTGAATCCAGGCATACTGCCCTGCTCGAATAAAGGCAAACTGCTTACAAACGCGCGAGCACACACACTCACTCACGCACGCACGCACACACACACACACACACACACACACACACACACACACAGTTACTTTACAAATTAAGATTGTTGCACAAACACATATGTAGTTTATAAAATACGTTTTATTATAAATTAAACTACCCCAACAATATATCAGCCGGCGTACAAGTACAGCTGAAATGATTTAACATTTTCCTGATGATGCTTACATAACATTTTCAATGCAGGACTTTTACTTGTACCAAAGTATTTTTACGGTGTGGTATTACAGTAGTACTTTTACTTAAGTAAAGGCTCTGAATACTTCTTCCACCATTCCTTTTGGGAGTGAGAAGGTCGTAATCCATATTTGAGAAACTTCCAAAGGTGCAAACACAGCTAAAAACAGCTTGCACCAATCCAGGAAGACATCATTTCACTCTTCTCTCATTTCACATTTCCAGTCGTGCAGGTCTAGGTTCTTGTATCCGTCTTTAATTCACAGACGGACGATAAAGTCTAAAGTCTCTCCACCCCTTTTGTCTGACTGTCACTTTCTATCTCTGTCTCCATTCATCCCCTCTCCCTCCTTTTCAACGCCTGTCTCTTTCTGTCCATCCCTCTCTACATCATTCTCTCAGCTATCACATGAGAGTCCGCCGCTTTATTGCCATGAATGCTTTCATTCCCTCGCTCCAACTCGGACTGCTTTCTCCATAACTCCCAAGAGGATTCTGTTTGTTTTTTTATCACTGGAGTGAGATATTGACATGTTTTCTTTTGCGTATTTGTGAACAAAAAGCTCCCTGTTTGTCAGACTATGATATGACTCATAGAGACCGAGAGAAAGAAGCAAACACATCCACAAACACACTGGCACATGCACAGATTGATCCTCTTCAACTTTAGCTGCCCTGTGGATGCTAAGATCCATCATACAGCTGCTGTGTGTGTGTGTGTGTGTGTGTGTGTGTGTGTGTGTGTGTGTGTGTGTGTGTGTGTGTGTGTGTGTGTGTGTGTGTGTGTGAGTGAGAGAGTGTTATGTAATTGTTTTGTAATGTAGTGTGTTGTATAACTATCAGTGCAGTATAGAATCTATGCGACACTTACTGTATTTAATATGTGATATGTACTATATATGCATTTTCTGTAAACTGCTTTGGCAACAACATGTTTTCTTTGTTCATGCAATAAAGCACAATTGAATTGAATTGAATCGAGAGAGAGAGAGAGAGAGAGAGAGAGAGGGGGGGGGGGGGGGTTAATCATTCTCAAAGTACCCCAGTGCTGAAAGCATCTCCAGACACCATCTTGGATCAAATTGCAAGTCTGGAGGGGAAGTCAGATAATTTCTCCAGGCATCTGATATATATATTCTCAGCAAAGCTAAAGCACGGCAGCAAAACTAAAGGCCTTTACCCCTTATCCTGCCAAAAATACTGCTGTCACGAAAGTTGAGAGCATATAATTTTCTAGCATTCGTAGGTATCATTTTTGTTGATATGAAATCTAAAGCTCAGGAGTCAGCTTTAACTTCTTGATTTGTACTCCCTTTAGGGTTTTGGCATGTCATATGTTGTTTTTTTCAAGATAAGTTAGGCTTCTCACAAATCATTTGGAATGTTTTAGGATCGATTTTCTCAATGCAGTCCATTCAGTTGTTGAAGAGATATTTCAGTTTGGACCGAAATGGTGGACCGAGCAGTGCACCATTCTATTGTTTTAACCGACTATAAGAATTTTGACTGGTTAATAATCAATTAAAGCAATAGTGCGTAGTTTTTGTCGCCCCCATGAGGAATTCTAAGTAATGACAACACCACTGTTGTTGCATCCACGTGACACAAGCTGCCCCCTCCTCCATGCTGTTACTTGTAGCCAAGGAGGACACGGAGGATTAAAAACACATGGACTCTTCAAAAGAGGTCATTATCTTCACTTGATTTTCTGTACGCGAAAGTCGCCGGACGACACCATGTTCCAAACATAGCCATACTGAGAAATACAGAGAGAGTTTTGTGAAGCTGATAGTCTTAATTAGCTTTGTATCAACTCATTTGGCAATGGCTTGAATGTAACGGACGCTCATTATTTTTTTTTAAAAGTTACGCACTAAAGTTTTAAATATAACTATTGTTGTTAAACCACATTTTAAAAAAAGGTTGTCGCATTATAAAAGAAATATAAGCTATGCAATCTATTTCTTGAATACAACTCATTGTTGGCGAAAAGCAACCGCACATGCATGTTATTGGAGTAACGTTGGTTAAGTTGCATTTTTCCTTGCAGTTTTTGGCTCTCACAACCAACTGCTGGATGGCACTCACAAGGGAAAGCTATGTGACACATTCCACTATATCGATAAGGACTGGTGGGTTAAATCATAATTATAATAACACAAATAACACAGAGTATGCCAGGCAGACACACAGCTGACAACCTCGCGCGACCGGTACAAGTCCGCAGCTGTCCGTGGACGCGGAAAGTATGCCCGAACCACCCGGATGAGTTAACTGTAGTCTATATCCACGAAGTTCCACCTCCGGGATTGCTCCGGTGCTGCCGGCAATTCCGCCGGATCACACTCTTTTTGCCCGCATTTTAAACTTTGCTCGATTTCTGAGGACTATGGTTAACTGCTCGTCAGATCTCTGCAGGGTAAATCCAGACAGCTAGCTAGATCTGTCCAATCAGAGTTTTCTGTTGCACAACTAAAACTACTTTTGAACGTACACGTTCCACCAAAGCAAGTTCCTTCACAAGGCTATTTTGCAGCGCCACCGTAGCGCTTAGTGCCGCCCTAGAATCAGACCTTTAGGGGGGCTCAGCCCCTAATGAGAATGTAACACGGATACAGTGCCTTGCAAAAGTGTTAATCCCCCCCCTGCTAAATCAATAATTTCATTGGTCGATAATCTCTGAGTTAGATACTGAACAACCGCCCATGACGATTGTGATTGGTTTAAAGAAATGCCAATAAAGCAGAGCACACTTTTCTCCCATCCTGGAATGCTGTGTGGATTAGCCAGACCCTCTTCTGCAGCGGGGTGTAGAGGAAGGTCTGGCAAAGCCAGACTAGTTGAACTGGGACTCAGTTGCCTGCTTATTGGTTAATGATCGGTTAACGATGGTTGGCTATCGTCCAAAAGCAACGCATTCTCATGAACGGGTTCGTATGATATTGTACGGAAACTTATGCCCAACAATTCGTATGATATGTTCTGAAACTGCCGTCTGGCACGGGACAACGTTTAGCCGACTGGTCACATGACAGTTAAGTTTAGCAGTCGTTAGTTCATTTTAGTCATCAAAAGGTGACTGTGAGCTGAATGCAGCATTTTGCCCCAGTTGGGCATTTCCCTATACACTCCAGTAAGTATGCAGCCAATGTGGAAAGTCACATTCTGAAATCTTATAAGATTTCCGAATTCAGGCCTTTTATTCACTTTCCCGCTGTGCACGGCTTCAAAAGAACCTCATTGCATGAAAGGACTTTGAAAACCTTGGAGGAAAGCAATATCAAATCTAATGTGCATAATGCTGACTTTCAATCCAGTCACACTCCAGGATGATGTTTTGTGACAGAGAATGTCAGAAATGATTTTCTGCATAAGTCCAGAACAATGCTCAGTGAATGCAACGTTGAGTGTGTGATCTTTCAGAGGGCCTTCTGTGGCTTTTAGAGGATAGCTATGAGGGAAACAAATTCCAAATTCTTCTTTCTTTTACCACATCTTTGTTCTCCGACCCATCCTTACACTCTTGGGTTCTCACACAAACAAATCTGCAAGCTCTGCATCTCTTTTTCCAAAAAGGTAAAAAAGTTTGTTACATGCAGACGCAGAAAGTGTGTATCAGCAAAGAGGCATTTGCAAGAACACATACAGTAGACTTTAGCAAACACAAACGCACAAACACACACACACACTGCCGAACTGCATCTGGTTTGCGTTAACCATGTCGACGGTGGAGAAGTGCATTGGCGCCCTGCTCCCATTGGTCCTTTGCTGCCGGCACTGGTTTTAATTGGTCGTCTTAGTGCCAGACCCTCAAGCTCATGCGCTCCCCAACACCAACACACACACACACACACACACACACACACACACACACACACACACACACACACACGCACACACACACACACACACACACACACACACACACACACACACACACCTAGCTGGGGGCTGAGAGGGGGAATGTTCTAGAAAAAAAGGGGGAATAGTGGCCAAAGTTTCAAAGTTGAGCTAATTGGGAGCCATTTTCTCCTCCTTCTCTCACTCATATGGACACAGGCTTTCGACTAAATATTCTGCACAATTAGCAGAACTATTAATACCCCAAGGTGTGTGTTCATATGTGTGTGTGTGTGTGTGTGTGTGTGTGTGTGTGTGTGTGTGTGTGTGTGTGTGCGTGCATGCATGTGTGTGAGAGAGAGAAAGAAGAAAACTTTTGGTGATAAGAGAAGGGAGCGGAAGAGCGGGATAAGAGCGACAAAACGAAGCGCGTAATGCTTTTGCAATGAAAGAACAAAGTTAAAGCTCACAGGGTTACCCCTCTTTTAGACACACTGACACACATGCACACACACTCATTTGGGGTCTCCCTGAGTCAAAGCCAGACAGAGTTTTTTCCTACGACTGAGAGATGCTGTGAAGGAATACACACAGCTGGAGACCACATGGCCGTTGGATCAAGGCTTGAACCCGGATCAGGATCAAGCACAAAAACTGGAGTGAAACATTTCATCTCTCACACTCACACATTCTTTTGACACATTTCATTTTCAACTCTATTGTGCTCATGAGAACATTTGTAAACTGACTTCTGCTCCACTCCATCACTTCTTCAGCTCTACACATCTGGGACGCCGGTTTGCGTCTTGCCAGGCTTGTTATCATGCACAACTGCAATTCATCACGGAGCGAATCAAGCACAAAGATCCATCAGAAATGCCCGCTGTGAGCTGAGTCATGACATGCATAATCTGTCCACTCCCAGTGAAACTCTCCCTCAGTGGAATAACGCTTTAGACTCTAAAGTGTTATTCCAGAAATACAGCCCTGCAGACGGGTGCTGTGGCCACATGTGTTACGTGTATCACATGTGGCCGCAGCACCCGTCTGCAGGGCTGTATTTCTCTAGGAACAATCCACACTAGGATCAATCAATATCTGGGATCTGGTCTGCAGCCAAGTAGGACTGGGCTACCCCACTGCATCTCTCAGAAAGACAAATATAGAGTTCAGCCTGTGAATCTGTCTCTTTCTCTCTTCTCTGCATGTCTACTTCTAACTGTTTAAACCAGAGAAACCAAAGAAAGACACAACAGAGATAAAGAAAGAAGAGATATTGAGATACTTGGCCAGTGCTAAAGAATAGCAGAGGTGTCAAAAGTATTCACATTCATTACTCAGGTAGAAGTATAGATACTAGGGTTTAAAAAGACTTCTGTAGAAGTTGAAGTATCAACTCAAGCTTTTTACTCACGTAAAAGTATAAAAGTACTGGTTTCAAAACTACTTAAAGATGCAGTAGGTATAACTTATAAAACTAACTTTCTGTCATATTTGCTGAAACTGACCCTATGTTCCAGTAGAACTACATGAAGCAGGTAATTTAAAAAAAAATCTGTCTCCTCTGGCACCACCTACAGCCTGTAGTGCAATTTGCAAAAATCCACAGCTCCCTGTTCAGATGCACCAATCAGGGCCAGGGGGGGTGTCTAACTGCGTGTCAATCACTGCTCATGCACACGCATTCATTCTCCCTTGTGGGGGGAGGGGCTTAGGAGACTGTTTGGCCCCTAGCAGAAAGGGGGGGAGGGACTGAGAAGTTGTTGATGTTCAAATTCTTTGGCTAAGTCCTGGATCTTCACAATCCTACCTACAGCACCTTTAAAGTATAAAAGTAAAAGTAATGTAAGGGGGAAAAAATAATATCAATATGCTTTTTCAAATTAGACGGCAAGTTTTGGAAACAATTAGCTCGTGGTACTTGGGTGCGCAGAGTTTGCAGCGCATTCGAAAGGAGTTGTTTTTGCATCCAACCATTTCGAAAAAGTCTTCCAGGTACGGCCAGGGTTGGCTGGTCTTCCTGGCTACCAACCTCCTTGCTGGTGCTTGGTTGGGACATTTCGCGCAAGTTCTCTTGAGTCTCTGCCACGGACATCTTCGTACTAGTACTAGGCTACATACATCTGCTATTTCCTTGCTTGAGTGTGACGTGATTTGTGTCATGTGCAGGTGCGATGGATCGCATACAAACCAATAGGGTGTCGGAATGGTATATGTTTATACTTCTCATCCAACCACAATCAAATTCACTCTATCCGGATGGCGCGATTTATCTGGCAAGTTTTTTTTTTTTTGGTGTTTTTTTGAACGATGATAAGCCGGAATGAAAACAAGCCGAACTGAAATAGGAGTAACGAGGCTGTTTTTCAAAATGTAAGGAGTAGAAAGTACAGATAATTGCGTGAAAATGTAAGGAGTAGAAGTAAAAAGTCTGCTGTAAAATAATTACTCCAGTAAAGTATAGATACCCAAAATTTCTACTTAAGTAAGATCACGAAGTATTTGTACTTCGTTACTTGACACCTCTGAAGAATAGTGAATCCAGCCATGCCTTTCCCCACATCCGTCTT